>NC_081218.1:3699619-3913237 GCF_902713425.1 Acipenser ruthenus
CACTGCTGCTGTACCCTTGAGCAAGGTACTTTACCTAGATTGCTCCAGTTAAAACCCAACTGTATAAATGGGTAATTGTATGTAAAATAATGTGATATCTTGTAAAAATTGTAAGTCGCCCTGGATAAGGGCGTCTGCTAAGAAATAAATAATAATAATAATAAAAAGTGTGGAGAGATGTAGCATTGAATGACTTTGTCATATTCGGTGGTCCAGAGTTAAATATTGTTTTCCATATTGTTAAAGTAACAGAATACAGCATGAGGGCTCTGTGGTGATTTCACTCGGAACATAAGAACATAAGAAAGTTTGCAAACGAGAGGAGGCCATTCGGCCCATCTTGCCCGTTTGGTTGTTAGTAGCTTATTGATCCCAGAATCCTATCAAGCAGCTTCTTGAAGGATCCCCAGTAATGTTCAACAACATTACTGGGGAGTTGGTTCCAGACTTCCACAATTCTGGGGGCTCGTTTGGGTTATTTGGTCTCATCCTGAACCATTGCCCCTCAGTACAGAACCATTTGTATTGCCATTAAAGACTATTCAGGAAGGCTGTAGTTAGTGCAACGCCATTGTAGCTGCCTTGTGCTACCATTGCCCCTCACTACAGAACTATTGCCACGGCAGTACCACTGGCCCTTCTGCATTGCCATTGTCGTGCCACTGCCTCTATGCACTGCCACTGAAGATCATGTGAAGTGCCTGTGCTGCTGGTGCAGTAGCAGTCCTCCACCTCTAGGGGCAGTGTGCTGACAACATGCTGTTTCCCTTGCAGGTTTCCAGCTGGACTCGAGGACCATGCAGCTGCTGTGGCTTCGACACAGGACCGATGACCTCTGCGTGACCTTTGACGACTTCGTAAACATTGTGGCTAAACTACGCAAACTCTTCGGTGCGGCTAAGAGAGATATCTCTAACCCTGGTTTCCTTTTTGGGGCTGTTACTGGTCTAGAGTTTAAATATTGAAACTTTTGCCAAGTGATCAATGTTTACATTTTGCCTAAATGTTTAACTGTTGTAAAAAAAAAAAAAAGAAAACTGGAGGGTACGTGGAGGGTGCTGTGCATAGAGACACTCTGTGAAGCAATTTGGTTTAGGACGAATATCACGGCTCTCTGATCTAATGTGGTTTCTTGTTGTTTACAATCACTTGGTATCATTTTCTGTACCAGTCATCACATCCTGGGGGACTTTTTATAATCGAAAGCTCTCCTGTGGCCTCTATAGAGCTCTGAAACATGTCATCTCTCTAAGTACCGCTGGTGCACCAGAGTATAAACATTACCTGCCCCCTGTAACACTCTGCCCCCTAGTGGATTGAAGAATGACTACATTTGTTCAATGCAATATTTCTGGGAATCAGTAAGCAATACCACATAGAACAGTTTTTCAGGATGTCTTCTTTCCACCGAGGGTGGAGTGCTGCAGGGGGCAAGTAATTCTGTCAAAGATATATTGATACAGTATGGATTAATAATGATGATCTTAACTCTTCTTCGAGAACTCCAGTGCTGTGTGTAACATGGTGTATTGTGCTTTGTCATCAGATCTGTTTGAATCGGAAGCAAAGATAAACACAAAGGTGAAGCAACAAGGCATCAACACGGTAAGCGGTCTAAGTTTCTTTTTTTGGGGGTCTAAATGGCGCACTGGGTTAAGTTAATACCATGGAGACTGAACTGCTCCCTCCCTCACCCCCAAAGAGAAAGGGTGCTCCCTCCAGTCCAGGGCAGGCTTGAGGCACCGAGACTGAACTGCAATGCTTATCGCTGTGTGATTGTTGTCTCCTCACAGTGGCTGCTGAAGTTTATTGGAATCTGAGAAAAGGAAGAAAGCCAGCAAGACAGACTGAACACAGCAGCTTCAAAACTTCACTGGAGCTGGGGATGTGGTGGTGGGCATAGCTAGGACATTACTGCCAGCACAATGTATAACACTCAGAATGGATATTCAGACTGTCAGCACTGCGAAGTACATGCATAGGATCAGATAAAATGCTAGAAGTAGGCTTGTTTCTTTTTAATGTTTATTTTGCAAGGGCTGTAATCGCTCACCTTTTTAAAACACATTGAATCCTGTTTATTGTGCAAATGTGCATTTTCAAGTTCGTATCATTTTTGTTTTTAAATCTACCTGCATGTAATTAACATTTTATATGTATTCAAAATATCTATTTGGCTGCCTTGGAAATCGCAGCTGTGTTGTATTTGCAATGTATCCTCCTGGGTTAGTGTGTATCTGTATACCTTCTTCATATTATTAGCAATACATCTACAACCTTTCTTTCTAACCTAAATGGAGTAGCTGTGTTTGTTTTCTATGAGCTCTTTGGCTTTTAGACCACTTTATTTGATTTGAAGATATTTCTGCTAAATTGATAGATTGGGGAAATACTAAGAAACAAATGCATTTAATGAAGTCTTTTTCAGTGTTTGTGACTCAAATTGATTTAGTTTCTTTTAGTTTTTCTTTTTGCATTTTGCAATATTGAGTATTTTCCAGTTTTGCGTGTGCAAATGAATTGTTGTAATATTTACGTCCCGTGTGCAAGCCTACCAGGAGCGCTGTCTGTGCAATCGTGCTGGTAATGCAGTGGTCTGCTAATGGTTCTGCATGCAGGAGTCTCTTCAGAATAACACACATCGAATCGAATGGGGTCCTGGTGATGTTATAAACTACACCTAAATGGTCGAGATAAACTCTTTATTTAGCACAGAGAGTAGGACGAGAGAGAGTTTAGAACAGAAGGTAGGAAGCACTTCTAAACAGAGAGTTCGAAATGCATGGAATAGCCTAGCAGGTGAAGTACCTAAAACACTTGGAGCATTTAGAACAATTCTGTTCTATTTAATTTGGTATGCCCAGTTGGGGTGAATGGTGTCCTAAGGGATGAGCCCTGATGGGTGGGACCCTTCTTGATCACACTTTTCTTATACTATTGTGTTCGGGGGTCCCTCCCTCGCTTTGTGGTTTCCTGAGCTGGTATATTTAGCAGCGGCGGAGCGAACTGGAAGTGAGAGATCTTATCACCCCAGCCACAATCCGGAGCCGCGGCAGCAGGAAACGCACCCATTTCCCTTCACCCTCGGTGGGGAGGTGGAGCGAGACACGTGGACTTTCCATTCCTCACCGCCGACCTCCAAGGGAATCTCAGCTTCCGGTATTGTTCTCCTATGAGCTTTATTACAGAGTCACATTTAATAGCGTTGTATTTAATATTTGATGGTGTTTGCAGCCATTCTGAGGAGTCCGTTCATGTTGAGATTTGAAATGAATGAGGACGGCTCTTCAGTGCCTGGTACTTAGGATTCTGCAGACAATGTCAAAGCAGTTTAAAGTCAGGTAGATTTATAGAAAATGATAAGGATCAATATTGGAGCAACAGAACCATGTAGACACCATGCAACAGTAAGGGGGATGCAGAAAAGCATTTAAAATTATTATTATTATTATTATTATTTATTTCTTAGCAGACGCCCTTATCCAGGGCGACTTACAATGGTTACAAGATATCACATTATTTTTACATACAATTACCCATTTATACAGTTGGGTTTTTTACTGGAGCAATCTAGGTAAAGTACCTTGCTCAAGGGTACAGCAGCAGTGTCACCCACCAGGGATTGAACCCACGACCCTCCGGTCAAGAGGCCAGAGCCCTAACCACTACTCCACACTGCTGCCCTTGACATTTGACATTTGAAGCAATGTTATTAGTGCCCCCCTATTATTGCATGCATACCTGATATTTGTATGTATTTGTTTAGGATATGCAGTGGCACGACACTGGTGATGCAGGCAATGCTGTAAATGAACTGCTGCATCCTGGTTTGTTTGCTTTAGGTCACATGATCTGATTGCAGCTTGACCATTGGAGATTGAAACACCTGAGGTGATTAGGTACCAGGAAGCAGCAGTAAGGACATCTTGGAAATAAAACACTTCACTGTGAAGACAGTGGCTGATCTAGTGAGGGTTACCTACTCTGTGTGGCCACTTTATTAAGACATGTCTGTCTAACCAATTGGTGTGGGCATGTTCTCCTGGTATACCCTGGTGTGGGCGTGTTCTACTGGTATACCCCGGTGTGAGCATGTTCTCCTGGTATACCCTGGTGTGGGCGTGTTCTACTGGTATACCCTGGTGTGGGCATGTTCTCCTGGTATACCCTGGTGTGGGACGTGTTTTCCTGGTATACCCCGGTGTGAGCATGTTCTCCTGGTATACCCTGGTGTGGGTGTGTTCTACTGGTATACCCCGGTGTGGGCATGTTCTCCTGGTATACCCTGGTGTGGGACGTGTTTTCCTGGTATACCCCGGTGTGAGCATGTTCTCCTGGTATACCCTGGTGTGGGCGTGTTCTCCTGGTATACCCTGGTGTGGGTGTGTTCTCCTGGTATACCCTGGTGTGGGCGTGTTCTCCTGGTATACCCTGGTGTGGGCGTGTTCTCCTGGTATACCCTGGTGTGGGACGTGTTCTCCTGGTATACCCTGGTGTGGGCGTGTTCTCCTGGTATACCCTGGTGTGGGCATGTTCTCCTGGTATACCCTGGTGTGGGCGTGTTCTACTGGTATACCCTGGTGTGGGCATGTTCTCCTGGTATACCCTGGTGTGGGTGTGTTCTCCTGGTATACCCTGGTGTGGGCGTGTTCTACTGGTATACCCTGGTGTGGGTGTGTTCTCCTGGTATACCCTGGTGTGCGTGTGTTCTCCTGGTATACCCTGGTGTGGGCATGTTCTCCTGGTATACCCTGGTGTGGGACGTGTTCTCCTGGTATACCCTGGTGTGGGTGTGTTTTCCTGGTATACCCTGGTGTGGGCATGTTCTCCTGGTATACCCTGGTGTGGGCATGTTCTCCTGGTATACCCTGGTGTGGGCATGTTCTCCTGGTATACCCTGGTGTGGGCATGTTCTCCTGGTATACCCTGGTGTGGGCATGTTCTCCTGGTATACCCTGTGGGTCCCTTGATTACTCTGGAAGGCTGGACGGATTCTGTAGTCCAGATCAAGCCCACCCAGCAATGCTGAACCCTGATGGTGTGTGTGTGCGTGTCTCAGTTTGAGTGTGTGTGTCAGTGTGTGTGCGTGTCTGTGTGTGCTCAGTGTGTGTGTGTGATCAGTATGTGTCTCAGTGTGTGTGTGTGTCTCAGTGTGTGTGTCTCAGTGTGTGTGTGTGTCTCAGTGTATGTCTCTGTGTGTGTCTCAGTGTGTGTGTGTGTCTCAGTGTATGTCTGTGTGTGTGTGTCTCAGTGTATGTGTCTCTGTGTGTGTCTCAGTGTGTGTGTGTGTCTCTGTTTGTGTGTGCAGTGTGTGTGTGTGTGCTCAGTATGTGTGTGTCTCAGTGTGAGTGTCTCAGTGTGTGTGTGTGTGTGTGTCTCAGTGTGAGTGTCTCAGTATGTGTGTGTGCTCAGTGTGTGTGTGCTCAGTGTGTGTGTGTCTCAGTGTGTGTGTGTGTGTGTGTGTGCTCAGTGTGTGTGTGTCTCAGTGTGAGTGTGTGTCTCAGTGTGAGTGTGTGTCTCAGTGTGTGTGTGTGTGTGTGTGCTCTGTGTGTGTGTGTGCTCTGTGTCTGTATGTGTGTGCTCTGTGTGTGTGTCTCAGTGTGTGTGTGTGTGTCTCAGTGTGTGTGTATGTCTCAGTGTGTGTGTGTGCTCTGTGTGTGTGTGTCTCAGTGTGAGTGTCTCAGTGTGTGTGTGTGTGTGTCTCAGTGTGAGTGTCTCAGTGTGTGTGTGTGTCTCAGTGTGAGTGTCTCAGTGTGTGTGTCTCAGTGTGAGTCTCAGTGTGTGTGTGTGTGACTCAGTATGTGTGTGTGCTCAGTATGAGTGTCTCAAGTGTGTGTGTGTGTCTCAGTGTGTGTGTGTGCTCTGTGTGTGTGTCTCAGTGTGAGTGTCTCAGTGTGTGTGTGTGTGTGTGTCTCAGTGTGAGTGTCTCAGTGTGTGTGTGTGTGTGTGTGTCTCAGTGTGAGTGTCTCAGTGTGTGTGTGTGTGTCTCAGTGTGTGTGTGTGTGTGTGTCTCAGTGTGAGTGTCTCAGTGTGTGTGTGTGTGTGCTCAGTGTGTGTGTGTCTCAGTGTGAGTGTCTCAGTGTGTGTGTGTGTGTGCTCAGTGTGTGTGTGTCTCAGTGTGAGTGTCTCAGTGTGTGTGTGTGCTCTGTGTGTGTGTCTCAGTGTGAGTGTCTCAGTGTGTGTGTGTGTGTCTCAGTGTGTGTGTGTGAGTGTCTCAGTGTGTGTGTGTGTCTCAGTGTGTGTGTGTGTGTCTCAGTGTGTGTGTGTGTGTCTCAGTGTGAGTGTCTCAGTGTGTGTGTGTGTGTCTCAGTGTGGTGTCTCAGTGTGTGTGTGTGTGTCTCAGTGTGTGTGTCTCAGTGTGTGTGTGTGTGTCTCAGTGTGTGTGTCTCAGTATCCCCCCCCTCTCTCTCTCTCTCTCCCTCAGATCAGCAGCCAGGTTCTATTCTTGTCTCGCTGACGTGAGGGACTTAACGTCATGACGCCAATGTACCCCCCCCCCATACCCACGACTAACACCCCCCCCTTTCTCTAGCACTCACTCTCTCTAATCCCCCTCCACCTCATGCATTCTGACTTCTCTCCTTCCCTCTTCCACACTGCCCTTGTCTCCCTCTTTTCTCCCCTCTCGACCCCCCTTTCCAATTATCTTCTCCTCCACCTCTCCTTTCTCCCTCTGCTCTTTCCATCCTTCCTCCCTCCTTTTCCTTCTCTCCTCTCTCCCATCACTCCTCTCCCTTCTTTCTTTTTTCCCCTTACTCCTCTCCCTTTCCTCCCCCCCCCTCTCCTCTTCCCGTTCTCTCCCTTGCTGCTCTTCTTGCCCTCTCTCTCCCACTCACACTGACTATTTATAGGCCTCTCTGCTACAGATAGACCACAGCAGTTTGAGGAAGCGTGGTTGCCCCCGGCAACAGAGCCATCTTTAGAGTGTAACACTGCTTTCTCTGCGCGACCGATCTCAAAAAAAGAACTAGAGTGAGGGAGAGAGAGAACAGATACCTTTCTTCAGATACACTCCACCCAATTGAATGGACAAGACAGTGAGAAGAGCTGTGCAGAATTCCCTGTGCCTTGCTGACACTGGGTTTTTTCTGGAGTGCTGGAGAGCGGCTCTGACATGATTAAACAGGTCTGTATCCAGGGATACCATCTCTGCGACTGGGCTGCTGTTTTAATGAGCTGGGGAAGCGTGTTTGGATAAGAGATGGGTAAAAGAGGCTTTGAAACTACAAGCAGGAAAGAGCTGTGTTGACAGGTCTGCGAAATCTCACAGCTATCTAATCTTCTGGTTTCGATTTTGTGAAGAGGATACACACTTATTTTGCCCCCTGCTTTTGAATAATAAAATACTGTCAATGCACTACCTGTATTACCTGCCCGATATCTGTTTAGGAACTGCTCCCTGATTTCACCTTTGCATCAGGTCAGAGTGAAGATTGCTTGTATTCAGGGCTTTGTTTTCAGGGTTTATTTTTAACTAAAATAAACTGTCCTGGCAGCTTCACCCATTACAACATGGTGAGGCTTTGCAGGGACACTGTGATTAGAGTACACTGGATCCTCTATTTTATTAGTAACAATATTGTTACTAATAAATAGTTTATTAGTAATATTCCTTGCTAACATACACTCCTTATTAGGAACCCCTCTTGGTTTGCATTGAACCCTACGCTGACTAGACTGGCTCCTTTGATTCCCCAGTGTGTCTGAAAATCACCCATCGTGTAATACAGAGCACCATTCAAGATGCACAGAATACAATGTACGAACGAGAGGAGGCCATTCAGCCCATCAATGCTCCTCCTGTTCCAAGCAGCTGTTTGACCTCAGAACTTTGTCAAGTCGGGTCTTAAAGGATCCCAGTGATTCAGCATTGACATGGCGAGGTAACCCATTCCACACCCTCACCACTCTCTGTGTGAAGAAGTGTCTCCAAGTCTCTGTCCTAAGTTTATCTCCACTTAATTTCCAACTGTCCTCTGGTCCTGGTCTCTGTGCTTTGCTTAAAATATAGTGACTAGGGTTAACTCTGTCAACTGCTTTTTGGATTTTAAAAACCTCAAGTATATCTGCATCTCAGCAAATGTTAGAAAAAACTGACAACAAAAAAACTCCTACAGTCCTGCGCATACCGGACAGGACGCGGTGGTTTGTGGGAGATGCAGTATTCAGAGCATTTTGGGCTGTAGTTCAGCAGTATAACGAGCTGTGAGCGAAATAAAGACGTGTGATTAACTGAAACGTCATGTTAAACAAGAATGTTAATTTCGTCAGAAGATCAAATCCACGTGTTATAGACACCGTGGATCAATTAATGAATGCAAATCTTCGAATGCCAACGTCTGCCGCACGACGCACTGGTGTAATAAAATACGAGTTATTTTAATCTTTCACACAGCTGTCACTCTGTTTTTTTTTTCAGATTTAGTGTATATTCTGTGACACAAACATGAGAGCTTTTCTTAGAAAAGCCGCTATTTTTATCTCTTGCCAGGAGAGGGAGAGAGATGGCGAGGAGTGGGAGGTTGCCAAAATTATCACAGTACTAAGCAGGTCGAAGCTAGAAAAGGACCGCTACGTGGATTACTTCCGCCCAGTGCAGTACTCAGCGTGAGGCCGGTGTGGAGCGGCCGCCGCATCTGAACAGAAGCTATACATAGATACGGGGAGATTGAGGAAAGCAGCGACATACTGATAACGATAATGACGGGGTTATGTTCTTTCCTATCGCCCACGGCTGTACCTATGCCTCTTAAAAATAATTACAGTTCCCAAGGCATTGCCGTTATTCATTTATTTTTGAACGTTGGTGTACGTCAGAACATGGCACACGATGTTATAGCATATTTGATGTTATATTTCTATAGTAGGGGTGCTGAAAGCCATTGAACAAAACTGTAACCCCTGTATATGCTGGGAGCCATGCATTCGGTTGATATTAATTTAGGGTTACCATGTGGCTCCAGATTAACCGGACGCTGTGAGACAGAACGGGATTTCAAACTTGCCCCTAAATTGAAATAAATGAAGGTGTAAATGAACCATCCTTAGCTACAATTAATAATGGTGCTTAAATACCCGCATGCGCGTCAAATAATTGTATTATACTAAGAATGAATTGCAGCCAGTCGCTATTTTTTCTGTTTGTTAAAATTCAATCGACCATATTATTCTGCAAATACAATCGCATCATCATCGCGTTGCTCTGTCAATAGATTAGCTATTCGTTCATTAAGATCTGATCAGAAGCAGCTGATCAGTGTGACTTGTTTGCTGCGCCCAAGCAATTCCACCACAGCAGGATTAATCTCAGCAAAGGTGGAGCTCATTCATACGTGAATTACTTTCAGTTTAGGGGGAATTTTGAAATCCCGGTCTGTCTCAAAGCGTCCGGTTAATCTAGAGACATATGGTAACCCTAAATTTAATTATGATAAACATTTTAATAAAACGAAGCCGCATCAACACCTGTTTGTCAATTTAAGTAAAAAAAATATGTAACCAGACCTTGCTCCAATGTTTATGCTCAGAACTGCTTGATTACTTTGTTTGCTTCCAGTACCCGTTGTAGACGAGCTGGATTTAGCCGGCGGTGCCGCTGAAGAATTTACCAAAAAAAAAAAAAAAAAAAATCTGCTGTTCTTTTTTTGGGGATATTTTCAATAACCGTTCTACTGTATTCACGTGTCTACCGTGCACTTCACAAAACATCCCGCCCCTGTTGTGACAGTTAGAGCTGATTGGCCTATTATGGTTTGTCTTCAAAAGCAATGTAAAAGACGCAGTGCACTGCACACACAGAGCTCATAATAATATTCACGAAGCTGGTAGGATTTTTTCATTGCGCCTGCTTCTGACACCCCAGCAGATGCACAGCCACACCCACCCTAGTGCCCCCGCTTGCAGACGCCCTGTGTTTTTATCTGAACGACCAGGGAAGTCATTTTTTTGGAATTCACGCACACAAAAGTGAAAAGTGGAAGGTGGAGAAGTTCCACTTGTTAAAAAAAGCAGGCAGAGCAGAACTAAAAGAGAAACTTATATTTGATATACATATTCAGCTGATCCTTTTAAAAAGGTATCACAAAAAAACCTAAATTTATCATTCAGTCGTTTTGGATTTTACTTTAAGAATATGAAAAATCTCGAGGTGTATTTTTTTTAATTAGCTTGGGCATGTTCTCTTGGTGGGCAGCACGGTGGTGTAGTGTTTAGCGCTGCTGCCTCACAGCGCCAGGGTCCTAGGTTCGAATCCAGCCTAGGGTACTGTCTGTGTGGAGTTTGCATGTTCTTCCCGTGTTCGCGTGGGTTTTCTCCGGGTACTCCGGTTTCCTCCCACAGTCCAAAGACATGCTGTCCAGGTTGATTGGTCACTCTAAATTGCCCTCTGTGTGTGTGTGTGGTGCCCTGCGATGGACTGGCATCCCGTCCAGGGTGTAGTCTCGCCTTGCACCCTGTGTATGTCGGGTTAGGCTCCGGCTCACCGTGACCCTGTAAAGGAGTAAGCGGTTAATGATAATGGATGGATGGATGGATGGATGTTCTCCTGGTATATCCTGTGGATTCCTTGATTACTGTGGACAGCTGAATGAATGCCTAGTTTACTAAGCATTGTTGTGGATCAAATCCACCCAACAATGCTGTAACCGGCACTTGTCGATAGCTACTTGCAATACGATAATGCACCCATCCACTGTGCCAACGTGTGTGCGTGTGTGAAGAGTTTGAGGAGCATGACAGAGACTGCAGGCATCTTCCATGGCCAATTGAGCATGATTGGGATGAACTTGATCCTTGAACCTCTCTGCACCAATTGAAATGCACACAATACACCCTTAGAGACCCCTTCCAGCAGCTTGTGGAGGCTCTCGCACGTCATGTCATTGCTGTGATTAGGCAAACGGAGGCCCGACCTGATATCAGGTACATGGTCTAATAAAGTGGCCAGACGATGCCTATAGTGCCTCTATACCCCAAGATTATCAAAGCTGATAGTGACTCAGTTTAAATACACTATTGCACTGTTTTCGGTCCTCATTCACCCAACCCTTATGCGCAGATCATATCCATCCGTCTGTCTATCTGTCTGTCTGTCTGCATGTCTATCTGTCTCTGTCTGTCTGTCTGTTTGTTTGTGTGTCTGTCTGCGTGTCTGTCTGTCTGTCTGTTTGTCTCTGTCTGTCTGTCTCTGTCTGTCTGTTTGTTTGTGTGTCTGTCTGCGTGTCTGTCTGTCTGTCTGTTTGTCTCTGTCTGCGTGTCTGTCTGTCTGTCTGTTTGTTTGTGTGTCTGTCTGCGTGTCTGTCTGTCTGTCTGTTTGTCTCTATCTGTCTGTTTGTTTGTGTGTCTGTCTGCGTGTCTGTCTGTCTGTCTGTTTGTCTCTGTCTGTCTGTCTCTGTCTGTCTGTCTGTTTGTTTGTGTGTCTGTCTGCGTGTCTGTCTGTCTGTCTCTGTCTGTGCGTGTCTGTCTGTCTGTCAGTCTGTCACACTCTATATGGTAAATATCTAGGGTTCTTCATTTTCGGCTTTTATTTTTGATCACGTGAAGTCCTTTTTTTTTTAGCTGACTCCGTTCAATTAAACTCTTGGGAAAGTGTTGATTGTGAAACAAGTTCACTTTAGTTTTTTCTCCTGTAACTAGATTGAGACTATCATTCTGTTTCATTAATAATGTAAAAAAAAAAAAAAAAGCTCCTGATTTTTAATTCAAACCAAACAGCGAGTGAAGTTAAATTGATTAAATTAAATCGTAATTAAGAGGAAACTATTATTTGCAAAACAGATTCTTACATTTTTGCAACGAGTCATTAAGATTTTAAATCCGGGAAAAGCAATTTAACTGAACTCGCTTTTTGTGTGGGGTTTGAATTAAAAATAAGGCGCTGCCTTTTTTTTTTTTTTTTACATTATCAATGAAACAGAATCATAGACCCCGTTCACACTACTGAGCTGGCGCAGGGTCGTCTCAGCGCCTCCTCATATTTCGGTCTGCAACCCCGTTCACATTTGAGGTTTGAGGTGCCTTTGCGCTTTCACATGTGTGACTGAAAAGCAGGCCTAAAACTATATTATTATTATTATTTATTTCTTAGCAGACACCCTTATCCAGGGCGACTTACAATTGTTACAAGATATCACATTATACATTATTTCACATTATGCAGATATCACATTATTTTACATACAATTACCCATTTATACAGTTGGGTTTTTACTGGAGCAATCTAGGTAAAGTACCTTGCTCAAGGGTACAACAGCAGTGTCCCCCACTGGGGATTGAACCCACAACCCTCCGGTCAAGAGTCCAGAGCCCTAACCACTACTCCACACTGCTGCCCATGAAAGAAACAACCTGAACCTTAACCTGCTAGATTTTCTATTTATTTCATATTTTCATAATTAAAGTTGTATGATGTAGAAATAATTACAATTCCATATTGATCCACTTCCATCTTGGCTGGCAGAGCATTCACCTTTCTATTTACCTTTCGCGTGCGTATGGAGGATCTACTGAGGTACGTAACCAAAGTGGTCATGTGATAGGAGGCTGTGTGTGGTCCAGTGGTTAAAGAAAAGGGCTTGTAATCAGGAGGTCCCTGGTTCAAATCCCACCTCAGCCACTGACTCATTGTGTGATCCTGAGCAAATCACTTAACCTCCTTGTGCTCTGTCTTTGGGTGAGATGTAATTGTAAGTGACTCTGCAGCTGATGCATAGTTCACACATCCTAGTGTGAACACCCTAGAGAGAGAGTGCTCCTACATTGTGATGATGACATCTCCACTGTCCCCCTCTCTGCTGTAAACCGGTTCCCTGTGCAGTCAGGATATAGGACAATCTGTTATATAAGGTGATGTGCTTGTGTCAGTGAATCAGTCTCCCTCCCTCACCTCACTTACTGTGTTACCAAGCCTGCAGGCTGGCACTCTATATAAAGAAGGCAAGTTCTCTTTTAGGTCACTGATTCTGAGTCAGCAGAAGGATGCTGTGATCTGTACTGGGATCATACTTAAAGTGAAAGTCTCTTTTACAGTAAGCATCTCTTCATGTGCTATGTACTGCAGATTATACTGCCTGCCTTGTGGGTTCAGCAACCATTGTACAATCCTTCCCGGTGGCTTTTCAGCTTGCTTTGAGCTAGTCTGGAGAATCCTAAGTGCCGGGACATTCAAATCATGTGACAGTGTGACCTTTCACATCTATCAGCCCCAACTACTCTACATATGACAGGGAGAGAAGGTAGGGCTATCAGAGGTCATATTTACAGAAAAGTTCTATTAGTTGAATATTTCAGCAACATGCCCAGTCAGTTTAAAGACCTTGTGCGGCTGAAATCTACTGTGAGAGCTGTAAACTGTTTCTTCCTTGTAAACCTTGTGTCAAACATAACCCATGTTCGTTTGTGTTCATATAAGAGAATTTATCAGGAAAGATATCATGCAAAGGAAACCGATGCAGAAATGAGGTCTGAAATATTATTATTATTATTATTATTTATTTCTTAGCAGACGCCCTTATCCAGGGCGACTTACAATCGTAAGCAAATACATTTCAAGCGTTACAATACAAGTAATACAATAAGAGCAAGAAATACAATAACTTTTGTTCAAGTAAAGTACAAGTTTGACAAACCACAATTCAATAATACAGCAGGTAATAGTGATAGTTACATCAGGATATGATTAAATAGTGATAGTTACATCAGGATGTGATTAAATACAAAGTACTACAGGTTAAACTTGGCAGATTACAGTATTCTGAAGTACAGGATTAAATGCAGTAAAATAGGGGCTGATAAGAGCAAAGTAAAGCACATTTACATGAAGGGTGATAGTGTCCCAGGATACAAACAGAGGAGTTCTACAGGTGCTCTTTGAAGAGGTGAGTCTTAAGGAGGCGCCGGAATGTGGTCAGGGACTGGGCAGTCCTGACATCTGTAGGAAGGTCATTCCACCACTGCGGAGCAAGGGTGGAGAAGGAGCAGGCTTTGGAGGCAGGGGAGCGTAGCGGTGGTAGAGCTAGTCTTCTAGTGCAGGCGGAGCGGAGAGGTCGAGTGGGGGTGTAGGGAGAGATGAGGGTCTGGAGGTAGCTGGGTGCAGACTGGTCAAGGCATCTGTAGGCTAGTACAAGAGTCTTGAACTGGATGCGAGCGGTGATCGGGAGCCAGTGGAGCGAGCGGAGTAGTGGAGTAGCGTGGGCGAAGCGAGGCAGAGAGAACACCAGGCGGGCAGCAGACACATTTTACTGTGCAGTTTAAATCCTTTCTTTAGTAGGTGATGGGATGCTAGGGTTATTTTGCGCCAGAGAGAGGAACAAATTATGCTTTTATTTTCCAGCTAATTCAAAATGAAAGCGTATCCAAATATTGAAATATATAACTCAGAACACCCTTACAAGCCTTGGCTTGTTAGCTATGGTAACAGAGACCGCTCCACCTGTGACGCGCTGCAAGTTTTGTTTACAGGTAATCGGAGCTGATGATTGGGCGGCTGGGATTCCATAACCAGCTGGTGTGCGTGTCCCAGCAGAGCATCCCACACACACCGTTCTGCTATGAACCAGGGCATACCAGTCTGAACTCCTTCAGTGTGGTGAGCAGCCAAGAGAATGTGTTGCAACGCTCAGGATCACAGAGTCTGGTCCTTGTTTAGGAATAGGACAGGTATTAGGATCAGGATCTGTGTGTGCAGGACCTCTTTCATCTGTAGCTCGTTTTCCCCAGTGTTCTTGTGTTTTTGATGTACATTTCTGTGTATATTCACCCGTAGCCCGCGCGGTTTTCCTTTTGTGTGCGCTGCCTTTAAATAAATCCCTGGCGTCTAATTGAGATCTCAACATCAGTTCCTGTGTCCTCCTGTCTTTCAGCGGTTGCACCCACGACCCCTATCACACCAACAGCTTGATTTGTCTCAAATGAAAAAGGGTATAAATTCAACTCTGTTGTAAAGACTTTGATAAATCTGGCCTGAAGGTCAGGTGATGTGTGAGTGGAGACAGAACTGGCGGGTTGTGATCTTGAATTCCTAGCTCTTAAATGTTATTGTGATTCTGAGTCTTATTGCTGCATATGAGGACTTCAACCTAATATCCGGTGAGGACCCTGATCACACAGCCTTGACATGTCATAGACTCAGGTCTCTCTTTGTATTAGTGCTGCACTATTGAGATGTTCCTGTGCTGGAGACAAAGTGAATAAACTAAACTAAACTAATCTATTAGTCATGTGATGTGCCAGGCCTCCCTAACCGTATTTTCCCTCAGTCTGTCACCTGTTTGCAGCCACAGCTCTCTCTCTACTTTCCCTTTGCCATTGCTGATCCACTCTGACTCCTGGAGCAGCCTGACCAACAGGACTGTCCTTGCTACTGTGGCTCCTGCTCCACGTGCACCCGCTATCACATCTCTTTCCAATGAGATCTTTCCCCATTTGTGGTAGACTGTTTGCAACTGTGCTGCTTCCACGACTTTACAGCATATGTAAGCATAGGCAAGCATTGTAAAGCACAGAGAGGCATGGTAAAGCATAGGGAAGCATTGTAAAGCACAGAGAGGTCTGGTAAAGCATAGGGAAGCATTGTAAAGCACAGAGAGGTCTGGTAAAGCATAGGGAAGCATTGTAAAGCACAGAGAGGTCTGGTAAAGCATAGGGAAGCCTTGTAAAGCACAAAGAGGTCTGGTAAAGCATAGGGAAGCATTGTAAAGCACAGAGAGGTATGGTAAAGCATAGGGAAGCATTGTAAAGCACAGAGAGGTCTGGTAAAGCATAGGGAAGCATTGTAAAGCACAGAGAGGTCTGGTAAAGCATAGGGAAGCATTGTAAAGCACAGAGAGGTCTGGTAAAGCATAGGGAAGCATTGTAAAGCACAGAGAGGTCTGGTAAAGCATAGGGAAGCATTGTAAAGCACAGAGAGGTCTGGTAAAGCATAGGGAAGCATTGTAAAGCACAGAGAGGTCTGGTAAAGCATAGGGAAGCATTGTAAAGCACAGAGAGGTCTGGTAAAGCATAGGGAAGCATTGTAAAGCACAGAGAGTTATGGTAAAGCATAGGGAAGCATTGTAAAGCACAGAGAGGTATGGTGAAGCATATTAAAAATCATGGTAAACCATGATACGTGCATAGTATAACCATAGGACAAAAATACTGTGCACATTCACCATGGAAAACGGTCTAGTACTAAAAGAAACATTAAAAGTCTATGTATTCTACCAGTTATTTTTTCTTTCTCTGTAAAAAAAAATGACATCATCTTCTCAAATCCTCCAGATGTTTCTAGCGACCACCCTGCTACAGTTATGTGTCTTTTTACAGGCCAACATCCAAAAACTGTAACGAGAGGGGGGCACAGAGGAGGGGAGTTGGCTGCCAGAGGCCACAAACACACAGACAGCCCTCACAGGACACGACTCGTTGCTTAGAGACAAATATTTGGGCAGGAAAACTGGGCCATGGCACCCTGCCCATAGTGGGGAGTGTATTGCTGAGTGAGCGTTTTCGAGACAGGCCCCTTGAAAAGTTTCCCCCAGTAAAAGCACAGCAAAGTGTGATAAAGCACAGTGAAAGCACAGTAAAGCACAGTAAAGCACAGGGAAACAGTGGTATGGTAAAGCATATTAAAAAAAAAACATGGTAAAACAGTGGTATAAGCATGGGAAAAAAATGAAAAATGATTGTGCAAGCTTTTTATGGGAGGGCCCATTACATAGAGAATTCTGCATGGGACAGTGTGTGATACCCACCCAAGCCTGAGGAGTTTATCCAAGCATCCCATCCTGAGGGATTCAACTCTCATTTCTCACACGCTACCCCATGCAGTATTGTTTATAATCTCTGCTTTTTCCTGCCAGAGTTCTAAAGTTCTGTGTTGCTTGTTGTGTTGCTCGTACTCTAATTAGTCTGTGTGAGTGAGTTATTTCTCACCAGTTCTTATAATACAATATGTTCTGTGTGGTGTGTCTCTGAAATCATTTCACACACCCTGCTCAGCCAGATCCCAAACTGCATGGCATGACATCTCTTGCAGCGATAAGACACACCCTGCACAGCACATATTAACTGGCACGGCTGCTTTCACAATACCTGAGGTAACACCAGGCAGTTCAAGATTAGTGCTAATTGGAGTCTGTGAAACTAGACAGTAGTGTTAAACCTGGCCAAACCAAAGTGCAGATTTATCATGAAGAGGCTGAGTTTTTTTTTAGTATTACTGCTACCCCCTTAGAAATGTTTACCAAGGTAAGTTTGCACAGTAGATTTGCAATTTTCTCATGCTTTCCCAGAGATTATACTCTGCATTTACCAGAGGTTACCCTGGTTTGCCATGTTGTTAATGTGCTTTACCACACCTCCCTGTGCTTCACAATGCTTGACTATGCTTTACCACGCCTCTCTGTGCTTTACAATGCTTCCCTATCTATGCTTTACCACACCTCTGTGCTCTACAATGCTTCCCTATGCTTTACCATACCTCTGTGCTTTACAATGCTTCCCTAAGCTTTACCACACCTCTCTGTGCTTTACAATGCTTCCCTATGTTTTACCACACCTCTGTGCTTTACAATGCTTCCCAATGCTTTACCACACCTCTCTGTGCTTTACAATGCTTCCCTATGCTTTACCAGACCTCTCTGTGCTTTACAATGCTTCCCTATGCTTTACCCTACCTCTCTGTGCTTTACAATGCTTCCCTATGCTTTACCACACCTCTCTGTGCTTTACAATGCTTCCCTATGCTTTACCAGACCTCTCTGTGCTTTACAATGCTTCCCTATGCTTTACCACACCTCTCTGTGCTTTACAATGCTTCCCTATGCTTTACCACACCTCTCTGTGCTTTACAATGCTTCCCTATGCTTTACCATACCTCTCTGTGCTTTACAATGATTGCCTATGCTTTACCAGATCTCTCTGTGCATTACAATGCTTCCCTATGCTTTACCACACCTCTCTGTGCTTTATAATGCTTCCCTATGCTTTACCACACCTCTCTGTGCTTTACAATGCTTCCCTATGCTTTACCACACCTCTCTGTGCTTTACAATGCTTCCCTATGCTTTACCACACCTCTCTGTGCTTTACAATGCTTCCCTATGCTTTACCACACCTCTCTGTGCTTTACAATGCTTCCCTATGCTTTACCACACCTCTCTGTGCTTTACAATGCTTCCCTATGCTTTACCAGACCTCTCTGTGCTTTACAATGCTCCGCAATGCTTTACCAGACCTCTCTGTGCTTTACAATGCTTCCCTATGCTTTACCAGACCTCTCTGTGCTTTATAATGCTTCCCTATGCTTTACCACACCTCTCTGTGCTTTACAATGCTTCCCTATGCTTTACCACACCTCTCTGTGCTTTACAATGCTTCCCTATGCTTTACCACACCTCTCTGTGCTTTACAATGCTTCCCTATGCTTTACCACACCTCTCTGTGCTTTACAATGCTTCCCTATGCTTTACCACACCTCTCTGTGCTTTACAATGCTTTCCTATGCTTTACCAGACCTCTCTGCGCTTTATAATGCTCCGCAATGCTTTACCAGACCTCTCTGTGCTTTACAATGCTTCCCTATGCTTTACCACACCTCTCTGTGCTTTACAATGCTTCCCTATGCTTTACCACACCTCTCTGTGCTTTACAATGCTTCCCTATGCTTTACCAGACCTCTCTGTGCTTTACAATGCTTCCCTATGCTTTACCATACCTCTCTGTGCTTTACAATGATTGCCTATGCTTTACCAGACCTCTCTGTGCTTTACAATGCTTCCCTATGCTTTACCACACCTCTCTGTGCTTTACAATGCTTCCCTATGCTTTACCAGACATCTCTGTGCTTTACAATGCTTCCCTATGCTTTACCATACCTCTCTGTGCTTTACAATGATTGCCTATGCTTTACCAGACCTCTCTGTGCTTTACAATGCTTCCCTATGCTTTACCAGACCTCTCTGTGCTTTACAATGCTTCCCTATGCTTTACCATACCTCTCTGTGCTTTACAATGATTGCCTATGCTTTACCAGACCTCTCTGTGCTTTACAATGCTCCCCTATGCTTTGCTCGTTTGGTTGTTAGTAGCTTATTGATCCCAGAATCTCATCAAGCAGCTTCTTGAAGGATCCCAGGGTGTCAGCTTCAACAACATTACTGGGGAGTTGGTTCCAGACCCTCACAATTCTCTGCGTAAAAAAGTGCCTCCTATTTTCTGTTCTGGATGCCCCTTTATCTAATCTCCATTTATGACCCCTGGTCCTTGTTTCTTTTTTCAGGTCAAGTCCCCTGGGTCGACACTGTCTATACCTTTTAGGATTTTGAATGCTGCGTTACACCCAGTCACAGACCTATTTGTTGCATTAACATTTCCTTTGTGTTTCAATGGTTATTTTAGCAGGTGATTGGTGATCCCCATAGCAAAGTCAACTCTGCTTATTTGCCCAGTCTCTTTGAAGTGATATTGAAAAGGCTTTTAAAATGCAGCTGAAGCCAGTATGTAAATATTAAGAAGCCATTCCCTAAACACACCCAGTCACGTGAATGAGAATTCTACCAAGTGTGTTAAAAACACACACAGTGGTGGTTCACACTGCCTGGCCACTTTATTAGGACCCTCACCTAATATCGGGGAGGTCACCGCTTGCCCTGATCGCAGCCTTGGCATGGTATAGACTTCACAAGGTGTTGGAAGATGGTGTCTCGAGGAATCCATTTAGTTATTATTAATATTTCACATGTTTGGTACAGACAGGTAGGCAAGCAATGTGATGACAGTCGTTCAAGTTCCTCCCAATCATGCTCGATTGGATTGAGATCCAGGGATCGTGTAGGTAATGGCAGATGCCTGAAGTATCTGTCATGCTCCTCAAACTACCGTAAAGCCATATATATTTGCGACCAAAACAATTTGCGAATCACACCTATTTTGCTCCAGAAATGTACGAAATGGGTGGACTTGATCTGGACTACAGCATCCGTCCAGCCTTCCAGAGTAATCAAGGGACCCACAGGGTATACCAGGAGAACATGCCCACACCAGGGTATACCAGGAGAACATGCCCACACCAGAGTATACCAGGAGAACATGCCCACACCAGGGTATACCAGGAGAACATGCCCACACCAGAGTATACCAGGAGAACATGCCCACACCAGGGTATACCAGGAGAACACGCCCACACCAGGGTATACCAGGAGAACATGCCCATACCAGGGTATACCAGGAGAACACGCCCACACCAGGGTATACCAGGAGAACATGCCCACACCAGGGTATACCAGGAGAACACACCCACACCAGGGTATACCAGGAGAACATGCCCACACCAGGGTATACCAGGAGAACACACCCACACCAGGGTATACCAGGAGAACACGCCCACACCAGGGTATACCAGGAGAACATGCCCGCACCAATTGGTTAGATAGATATGTCCCAATAAAGTGGCCAGGCAGTGTATTTAGTAATATTACAAAAAATGTATGAAATTTTTGAGAAGCATTTTGTTACCAGCAGCAATTAACTCAACCTTCCCATCACAACGCAATTGGCAGCAGGAAAGTGAAACAGAATATCAAATCAAAACCTCACTCTTTTACCTTTAGTCTCACATTGTGGGGAACTAACAACATAAGAACATCAGAAAGCGAGAGGAGGCCACTCAGCCCCTCTAAGCTCGCCTGGTTCCTAGTAGCTGATTGATCACAGAAATTCTCAGTCAGGTCATAAAAGATCTCCCTCATCAACATGACTAGGTAACCCATTCCATCCCCTCACCACTCTCTGTGTGAAGAAGTGTCTCCTTCAACAACATGACTAGGCAGCCCATTCCATCCCCTCACCACTCTCTGTGTGAAGAAGTGTCTCCTTCAACAACATGACTAGGCAGCCCATTCCATCCCCTCACCACTCTGTGTGAAGAAGTGTCTCCTTCAACAACATGACTAGGCAGCCCATTCCATCCCCTCACCACTCTCTGTGTGAAGAAGTGTCTCCTTCAACAATATGACTAGGCAGCCCATTCCATCCCCTCACCACTCTCTGTGTGAAGAAGTGTCTCCTTCAACAACATGACTAGGTAACCCATTCCATCCCCTCACCACTCTCTGTGTGAAGAAGTGTCTCCTTCAACAACATGACTAGGCAGCCCATTCCATCCCCTCACCACTCTCTGTGTGAAGAAGAGTCTCCTTCAACAACATGACTAGGCAGCCCCTTCCATCCCCTCACCACTCTCTGTGTGAAGAAGCGTCTCCTTCAACAACATGACTAGGCAGCCCATTCCATCCCCTCACCACTCTCTGTGTGAAGAAGTGTCTCCTTCAACAACATGACTAGGTAACCCATTCCATCCCCTCCCCACTCTCTGTGTGAAGAAGTGTCTCCTTCAACAACATGACTAGGTAACTCATTCCATCCCCTCACCACTCTCTGTGTGAAGAAGTGTCTCCTTCCCTCTGTCCTAAGTCTGTCTCTTCATTTCCACACTGTGTCCCCTGGTCCTGGTTTCTGTGCTGCGCCAACAGTATTGTTTTGGGTTAACTATGTCAGCTCCTTTTAAGATTGTAAAGACTTGAATCATACCCACCTAGAAACAAGAAGCGTCATGTAATGGTCTTTAAAGGAGAAATGACTGCTGTCAACTAAAAGACAAGAGGAGCAAATCAGGGCAGTAAAAAAACAGATTTAATACTGAGGGGCCTCAAAGCAAGACTATACTGTGAATATTAAGCTAGTTTCAAGGAAAGATCCAAATGACATTAGTTTTGCTTCTTGAGGCAACAGCACAGCTTAAATATTTATACTGTAACCTCCCACTGCTGCATGTAATGGCAGGAGGCGGAGAGGCATCGCAATTTGACTACGTGATTTTAGGACAGTTTCAGTTTGGTACTGTGTCACAGATGACTTTAGTTTTTCTTTCACCCACAATTTGGCCCACTCAGCACCACAGCAAAACAGCTGAAAGTTACATGCAATTCAGACAAGGCCTGAGGGGTTATCTAACACTAGCCTTAAACACCAATTGAAAGAACAAATTGAAATCTGACAGCAGAAATCTGCTTTATCAACATCCTGAACTTTCTTTTTGATCCATTCCTCCTGATAGTTTCCTTAAAAAAAATAGTTAAATAATGACCCTCCCCGCACACCACGCGGCCGTGCCTTTACCAGGGGAGACCCCCTGGGACCCCTGCGCTCCCCTGACTGCATGACTCCCCCAGAACACCACGCGGCCGTGCCTTTACCAGGGGAGACCTCCGGGACACCTTTCATCTGTGCCTTTTGCCAGAATGTCAAATTCAGAGGTGAGCTTCAGTCTAAATTGTATTTTGCTATCTGGGATGTGTTGTATTGCCTGTTATAGAAGAGCTTACTTTGTCTTTGCACTGTCCTCTCCACCTCCTCCAAAAGCACACTTCTCCAGCTCTTATTGACGCAGTTAGGAAACAGACACCATTACGGCCCTCAGCCAGGAAGAGCAGAAGAGAAGAGGTCTTCAAATCATGGTGCTGGAGCTACAAACTTGCTTCTCTCCTGAGCGTTCCTTTAGCAGCTCCTGCAACAGCTCCCGGAGTCCAGCAGAGGGGTTTGGTTTCCTCCACCCCTTTAAGGTGTGATTCATTACCTTTGACCACAGTACTAGCACCTGTAACAAGGGTAACTAAATCAGTCTGCTTGTTAATAACAACATACACAAACCCTGATGTTGTACCAGCACTACAGACTGCATGGTGTTTCGTTTCCATGTCCACACATAACTTTCCCTCGAATGTGTGTGCGTGTGTCTATCTCATCTGATATGAACTCCCCTTCATTTGCCTACAGCTCTGTGTGTTTCTCTGTCAGCGAGCGGAAAACAACAGTGCTTCTGTTTCCTGCCTGGGGTCACTGCGTTCTTATCACAGACCTGCGCTTAGCGTAACCATAACAAATAGGACAGCATCCGTGCAGCAAGAACAGACGACACAAACAAACTGCATTTGCATAACTCTGCACAGCTCACTGGTCACAGCATGGCAGCATTGACTGTTGCTGAGAACTCTTATTGACTTCAACCAAATCAGCTGCTTATAACATTATTGGTTTTGCACGCTTGGCTATACAGGATGGCACAGAAACCTCCAGCAGATTTGGAGACACAATGGGGAGCTTAACACTAGAGCTGGAACAAATATGATATAATATAATATAATATATGAAGTTTTCCCATAGTAAAAGCATAGCAAAGTGTAACAATTAGTGTAAAGCACAGGTAAGTATAGTAAAGCCTAGAGGGATAAGGTAAAGCATATTAATGACCATGCAAATTTACTGTGTTTTTTTAAGGGAAGCTAGAAATGTATTTGCTGGCAAAAATAACCATGTTCCTATTTGTTCACGATCGTGCAAATGAATCCAGTGCATCAAGTCTGAAATAAGTAACACATTCTGTCCTACAGAAGAGTGTCTCTCTCCTTTCTTTAATAGGCTATTTGATTTTATAGAGGTTATTTTTACTGTCATATGATACGAATTATACTTTTTTCCCCAAGCTAATTTAACATTAAATAATATTTGAACATGTAAAACCCATGCTCATCCCAACACTAATCTAGTCTCAGCAAACTGGAGCTACAGTGAAAATCCTAGCAGTGTTGGCAGTCCCCATTGCAGAAACCCTAGTCTGATCTATGCAGAGTCCCAGTGTATATCGTGCATGTAAACGCTGGGATATGGGCTGGTGGTCTCAATGGGATTCCGGTGCATCTGATTCCTCTGAGGGCGGCACGGTGGTGTAGTGGTTAGCGCTGCTCCCTCACAGCGCCAGGGTCCTCGGTTCGAATCCAGCCTAGGGTACTGTCTGTGTGGAGTTTGCATGTTCTCCCCGTGTTCGCGTGGGTTTTCTCCGGGTACTCCGGTTTCCTCCCACAGTCCAAAGACATGCTGTCCAGGTTGATTGGTCACTCTAAATTGCCCTCTGTGTGTGTGTGTGGTGCCCTGCGATGGACTGGCATCCCATCCAGGGTGTAGACTCGCCTTGCGCCCTGTGTATGTCGGGTTAGGCTCCGGCTCACCGCGACCCTGTAAAGGAGTAAGCGGTTAATGAGAATGGATGATTCCTCTGAACCCCACTGAGTCTGGCTTGGAAACTCAGAGCATCTGTTTTCAGATACAAAGCGATCCATTCTAAAAGGATCGATTCTTAAAGGTAAACATAGTAATGTAGAGCCCCACTGAGGTCAAGCACAGGTAAAAACAGCAAGTATACTAGGCTATATCAATCATGCAGACATTATTGTTATTAGATTGTTGTGAATAAGGAATTCCCTACCGTGCGATGGTTTCTGGCTGCAGGGAACTGGGGGCTTGATGGGAAAAGTAACTAATCAATTCAAGATTCATCGGTCCACTCTGCAAACCGCAGAGAAGTCTGTGGCCAGCCCAGGAGTTCGGCTCAGTTCAGGAGGGGCTCCGGAGTCAGAGCAGAGATGCTGGCGTGATGCGCGACTGCAGTAAAGTAATGGGCTTCATGTTACAAGCCCGTGTTAGGTGACTTGTGTTTGTTTGTTTGTTTAATATTGTTGATCTTTAATAAAAGCGCGCGTCCTGTGAATCGTATTTTGTCATATACTTGTACTTACTAGAACCGAAGTCATTGTATTTTATCTTGCTCTTAATTGTATTAATACTTGTACTGTGATTCTTGAAATGTATTTTTGTTTTCAATCGACTGTAATATTTTTATTTATTTTTGCCAATACATCGTTTTTTTTTTTGTTTTTTTATGTGTTACTTTCACTTTAATATCTCCAAGCGGCAGCCCTCGTGTCAATCAGCCCTTTGGCCGCTCCTCCCCTCAGCGGTTTCAACGAAAACTCGTTGCCATGCAACAACAACAAAAAACAATTGAACGTCTTGACGTAATTCGTGTTGGAACGGCGTCTCCATGGCGACGCAACGTTTTGTCTACAGACTTGGAGGAAACCACGTGGTGCCGCTGAGAGTGAGAAAGAGAACGGCGGGAGACAACGGAGTCTGAAAGCTGATAAAATGAAAGAACTGAAACTTGGATATTGAAATGAAAGACGGACGGGGATTTAAACCCATTTGTAAAAACACAATAACTAAAATAACTGTATTTACCCGACCATAAAAAAAAGTTTGTTTACTAAATGCATGCAAGTTCTGTAGTTTGCTATATTGTTATGATTTGATTGTAGGCTGTAGCCGACAGAATGCGTATGTATTGCTAAATGACTGCTTATATTATAAACTGTACCTGTTACTTATTTGTAAGGTCTGTATCACCCTATAGCCCAAGACTACTCACAACATCTTAAAAATGTAAACGACACATATACCCTGCTCCCCTGTGCTGCACCCTGCTCCCCTGTGCTGTAGCCTGCTCCCCTGTGCTGCACCCTGCTCCCCTGTGCTGTACCCTGCTCCCCTGTGCTGTATCGTGCTCCCCTGTGCTGTACCCTGCTCCCCTGAGCTGCACCCTGCTCCCCTGTGCTGTAGCCTGCTCCCCTGTGCTGCACCCTGCTCCCCTGTGCTGTACCCTGCTCCCCTGTGCTGTACCGTGCTCCCCTGTGCTGTATCGTGCTCCCCTGTGCTGCTCTCCCCTGTGCTGCTCTCCCCTGTGCTGTACCCTGCTCCTCAGGGAAGCAGGGAGCAGCACAGGGGAGCAGGGAGCAGCACAGGGGAGCACGATACAGCACAGGGGAGCAGGGTACAGCACAGGGGAGCAGGGAGCAGCACAGGGGAGCACGATACAGCTCAGGGGAGCACGATACAGCTCAGGGGAGCAGGGTACAGCACAGGGGAGCAGGGAGCAGCACAGGGGAGCAGGGAGCAGCACAGGGGAGCACGATACAGCACAGGGGAGCAGGGTACAGCACAGGGGAGCAGGGAGCAGCACAGGGGAGCACGATACAGCTCAGGGGAGCAGGGTACAACAGGAGAGAGAGAGAGAGAGAGAGAGAGAGAGAGAGAGAGAGAGAGAGGGAGAGGGAGAGGGAGAGAGAGAGAGAGAGAGAGAGAGAGAGAGAGAGAGAGAGAGAGAGAGAGAGAGAGAGAGAGAGATGCAGACAATGGGCAGACGCAGATATTTCCCACACTGGCCAGGCCGGCACATTACTCACCGGGGTGGAATGAACACAGCGCTATGTGTTCATCGCTGACATCACAATGCTGAGTAACGGATGAATCTATTGCACATTCCGCATCCCGACTCGCTGGAGGGGAGTCAGAGGCGCGCTGCAGCTATCGCCGTCCCCGACACGGGGCAGGATGAATCACCGCTCGGAGGAGATTCGTGTAATGTTATACGCAATATAGCATGCATGAATATACAGGAGATATATCTAAACGATATTTTAACACGTTTTTTCACGTTGCTTCTACATGCATTAATTTTGATTGGTCTTTCTATTTTTTTTTCCTTACCATACGCATTGCTCGACTGTCCCTTCAAGAAGGTGAAAATCTGCCATACTGGGATGACAGACTAGTTGGTGGAGCTTCTATCCCGAGTGTGTGTGTGTGTGTGTGTGTGTGTGTGTGTGTGTATGTGTGTGTGTGTGTGAACATATTTTATTCAACATCGTATAATGGAAGAAACTACAAAATTATATCATCATAATAGTTGTACATTATTTTATGATAGATTTCGAAACATCACGTTTTTTAATTGTCAGTTTTTATTTAAGTATGGAAAACTACAAAGCGGTATGTAATTCAATAGTTAACGTAACATTATTCAGCAGGTTTCATTCGACTTCACGAAGTAAAACGTGATAATTCTATGGGGTGATGCAAAACGTTAAGCCACAGCTATAGAACCTGTCTGAATTCTAGAATCTGTTAACCACTTGAGATAATTCTAGAAGCTGTTCACCTTACTTAAGAATTCTAGAATATCTTTACGCAGCATATCATTCTAGAATCCGCCTGTTTTACTTGGAATACAGGATGAAGCAATTCCAGTACATACGGTATTATAGTTCTGGCGATCTGAGGTGCAAAGAGTACATATAAGTCAATACTGTGAACTGGGGATCTGCTAGCCAGCACTTAACTATTGAGAATTAGTATTGAAAGATGATAGCATTGCGGATCTGAGAGCAAATTCAATACAGCTATAGTGTAGTGTTAACTCAGCACTGGGGAACTGTGTTGGCCTATTAATAACAGCGTACCTATTGCTGGATTTACGTCACGCTGAAAGAGTGAACGCCCTTTTAAAGAGTGCTCTTGGTCCTTAAAACAAAACGAAAAGAACGAATGAAAAAAAGAGCGCGTGCACGGCTCAGTTTCCTTTTCAGCGGCCGGCTTCCTCCTTTCTTTTCAAATCCATGCAGGATTCCCCCGGCCGGCTCGCGCCGCGTGAGTGCGCCACACCCCCGAGGAATGTAAACAGAGACCCTCCCGTGACGTCACCTCCTCCTGCCAGGTGAACGGGACGGAATTCCCACGGTTGTGTGGTTCCAAGACAAGCCTAGAGCGATTGAGATAACAGACTTGAAAACACGTTCCCTGGTAACGTTTATCCGCCACGAACTTCAAACAACATGTATAATAATTATTATAATAATACAGATAACAGACTTGAAAACACGTTCCCTGGTAACGTTTATCCGCCACGAACTTCAAACAACATGTATAATAATTATTATAATAATACACTGACCATGAGTAAATTAAAGTCGTTTTTAAAATGCCCTTTTCATTTTTTTGTTTATAATGCAATTGTATTTATTTAATAAGAATTGAGATAAACATACCATTAAAAAAAAAAGAGTTTTAATATGATTAATGCAACGTTTATATATAGAGAAACACTCAAAGGATGCTAAACGTTTCGAAGACATTGAGAAAGACTTCTCGTCGAAATGTTTGGATGTCACTGAAGTTTCTTCTAGTATTTCTAAATGTTTCTGTTGAGTTTTTAGTTAATGTTTCTTTATACAGTAGTTTCAAACAGTTTCTATGTTGGCTGTTTAACACGCTGTCACTTGTTTGGAGAAGCCCAATCAAGTAGCAGGGTAGCGCCCGTGTTCACCCGCCCCGCCTAGTCTTCACAGAGGCGTCCCAGAAGAACTTTTGCCCGAGGCCCTGTCTCAGATTACCCCGTTGCGTAACGATGACATGAAAACGGTTTCACATTCTTGCACGGGGCCCAGCAAAAAAAAAAAAAAAAAAACAGAAAACACAGCGGACACCGCTAATAGCAGGTAAATAACTGAACCGTATTTTATTATTCATTATAATAACACCGATTCTACCTCAACTACGACGATTATTAATGATACTAACAAGATGTTTATAGCACACCGCTAATCTAACAGTTGGAGGCATAGATATCAATAGGGACTGGCCACAGAAATGATAAAATGCAACCATATTTGAACCTAATATCAATGTATGGACCCCCCCCCCCCCCCCCCCCCCATAACAAATTATGTGGCCCCCCATAACAACAACCCCCACCCCGTGGCGCGAGAGAACACATACCGTTAGTGAGTTACTTATAATTTTGTGCCGGTATTAATTCCTAATGTCCAATAAAATGACTTTGTATTCACATTTCTCGTTAAACTGTGTTACTGAAAGCCATTTGTGGGGATTCATATCGGCTCTGAAACTGTGTTTACTGTTTTTTTTTTTTTAACGTCACTTCTCGTTAAAACAGAATTGAATATGGAATACTTAACACTGACAATAAACCGAGGAGCACCTAAAATTACCTGAAAAAAAAAAACCAAAAAAACAAAAACGACTGTTGTTTATATTGTGTTCTGAGAAACGACACGTTTTTTAAGAAATAAATGCACTTTTTCTTCAAAACAAAACAAACAAAATCTTTTTTTCCGTCCTGGTCTGTGATAAATAACAATTTCGTTTATAAGAAGCCGTGCGAGTTTTCTCCACACTGTCTCTGAATAGGCGCTCTAGTAAAAGTTTCTATTAATAACAGCCGAGCTTGAAAGCGCTGTGGTATGTGGGAGAGGGATTCCCTCAACGTCATTGCTAGGTTACCAAACAAAACACAGACAAGACAAATCCATATATGGGCACGTACGTCATCGGAACGGGCGGGGCGAGGAATCCCGTATTATACTCGACTGCAGTTCGATTCATTCATAAAGACGAGAAGCCGGGTTGCCGTGAGGATCTTACTACAGCCCCGCGCGCACACCGGATTGATCAGTTTCACCGAAAAAAACTCTCGGATCTTATTTTAACACAAGAAGGAGGGTTCAACAGCAAGATATTGATAAAGGAAGAAGAAAAACACCACCGGATTTCAAATGTTTCTGTATGGGAAATTGCACTTTTAAAAGGAATTACTCAAGAAACCAGCACAAAAGGTACTTTTTGTATTTTTTCACTTATTAAACTCTGTGTACTTGTTTGAATTCCTGGAGCTTAGTATGTTATTGCATAGAAAAGGCGTGAATAGATGCGATTGGTGTTTGTATCTGTAAAGCGATTTATCAGGAAAGGCGCTAGATTGATTAAATACACAGGATAGCAACATTGAAGATGCCTGTAGCGTATACAGAGTAATATGCCATCTGTATTTCCACTGCATTTTGAATGCATGACACTGACAGTTAACGCTTAACTTAAATGCTGCAGCTTGCACACCATAGGGTTTGTATAGGGACGTGCACAAGGCTATATGCATCTTTCATGCATAGGATTCTTTTGTGAGAAGTATATAGTAAAATAAAATAAAATAAAATAAAAAAACACATTTGTGTTCTCAATGCACCTGTGTGTTTTCCTCCAACACTATTTTTGCAAACGATGTAATGTCGTATTAATAATGCTAAGGATATTACATGAATTCTGTATCTACACAGATATCTACACAGTGCACCTATACATCCAACATCCATGAGATCGGCATGTACTGTGTACTAACTGTCTATTCTCTGATCTCTCCCTCACTGTATCGCCTTGCCTTCAGCATCCCAGGACTCTGAGGTAGACAGGGACATGTACCAGGGATTCCCCGGTGGCTTTGACTCCGGCTCCCGTGACAGCTCTTCCCCCTCCGCTGAGTCCCAGTACCTATCATCCGTGGATTCATTCGCAAGCCCTCCGACCACCACTGCTTCGCAAGTAAGTACACTTCACCCCTCGTGTACAGCGCAACACAGAGACCATGCAGATTTGAAATGTATGGCTATACACTGTTTTTGTAGATGTGTATTTGTGTCTGTGTTTTTATTTAACCCTACCAATAACTTGATCTGATCTCACACACTGTCTGTAGTTTCTACCTATGAGACAACATTTTTGTCCGGCAAAAGAGAATACTTTTTAATGGGAGCAACACGTTTTGAATTCAAAACACAGTATCTATAAATGCATCATGAAACTGAATTTGTATTTTGTAGTACAGTTGTACGTTTTTGAGATGAGTTTACAATGCGACCGTCAGCACATTTCGACAACTGACTGGACTGCTGGGCTGCTGCTAAAATTGTGATTTTAGTGTACTGTCTGTGAACATCATTTAAAACAAGTCTCCAAATATGCCGTTGTGTTCGTTATTCGACTGCAACGCAGCGTATTATTATCTGAATGTGCTGGAATGTATGCTCAGATCTTATCGACAACATTCATAGCGGAACAGGCATCCTTTCCGGGGACAGTATTTGTGCAAGGGGGATTTCGAAGATATAAAATGTAACAGATCTCTCCTGTGTCGCTAACTAAAGTCTTTTAATCTGGTTAGCCGCACAGCTTTCCTCTCTCCGTCTCGTACGGGCTACGTAACAGAGAACAGCAGTTGGAACTCTCCGTCTGACGTTTGGGACGCACACGCAAAGACCCGCCCCCTCTCTCTTTTGCATCTCTCCGCTCCGCGCCGTGACGTCGACGCGTTCTATTTTGGAATGTTACGTCGGTTGCTAGGGGGAACCTAGGAGACAAGGCGGAAAGCGAGTGCTGATTGGCCGAATCTGACTTCAAAGCCGTGCCTCCCCCTCCCCACGTGGGCTTCTGACAGCACTAGCAGGGCCCCGGTGAATATTAATGCCATTGAAACGAGACGGCGCTGTTATATAATAAGGAGGATTCGGATATATTTTCAACAGTCTATTTTTGTTTCTTCAGTTATTTTTGTTATATGAGCTATTTAGAGAAAGGGTAGGTGTTTGTGCTTTACATATAAACAGGTCTAAAGCAGCAGATCCCAAACGTGTGATCAATCAATCAATCTATTTTATATAGCGTCTTTTCAGTAACAACAAGAAAATCCATAATACTTTAAATACAGAGAAATGCAGAATACATGCTATACAATAAATGCATAATACAATTAGAGCTGCTTACAGAAATACACTGAATCCATTTTACAAGACCTACTGACCATATGTAATTGGACAGATTTACGTTATACCATTTTACTGTTATACCATGTAAATGCGTCTTACTAGGTATTATTATTATTATTATTATTATTATTATTATTATTATCTTGTTACACTAAGAGTTGTTACACATAGTTTTTGGAAGAACCACTACTGTGTATGTATGAATATGCCTAATATATTCGATCAACGTTAATCTTCAAAACGTGGAATGCCTGAAACCGAACAACAGTAAATATACGGCGCCCCTAGTGGATGCCATGTGATCTTTCCCGACATTTATTTGTGGTTGCTCTTCCCGAGAGTATCTTTGCAGTACATGCTGTCGTTTCACGGTAGAGGGCGCTACTGCGTTGTGATAAGACGACTTAAAGTCAGGGGTCCGAGTCATTGAGAGAAAAGGGCAGAAAACGCAGTCGTTTTAATAATCTGCCACAGTGTATCTCCTCCGTGTGATTTTAAATGATGACATTTGTTGAGTTCAGATATTTTCATTGATCGATGAAATGGCGGTCGTAGAGATGCTAGACAGAGAAGGAGATGCGATCCCTTTTATTGCACACTAAACAAGAATTCATCACAAGCTTTCAAGACCTCAAAGGTCTCTTCTTCAGGTGAAAGTAGGGAAGAGAGATTGAAGTTTATATTCAAAGGTGACATCAGAACTTTAACAGAAAATAACCCATTTTGAATCAATGCAATTCTAATGCAAGGAAACAAACATTACCATTTATAATACACAAGTATTATAAATTGTAATGAGGTAGAAAACCATTTTCTATATTGTAATTTATAATACTTGTGTATAAAAATTGCGTGTGAGTGTGTGTGTGTGTGTGTGTGTGTGTGTGTGTGTGTGTGTGTGTGTATATATAATATATATAGGCATGTCTATATAGTATGCATATGTATGTGTCTATGTGTGTATTATGAATAATTCATTCAACATATATTCCATATAAAAACATATTAAAAAAAAACATTGAAAATTCCTCGTTTTTGTTTAAATATAATATTGTCATTTAACCAACACATGTAATACATTTTTTTATGTAGCCAATCATAGCCGGGAAAAATGTGGACAATTGTTTATCATTGTGATAATAAACATTCTGTTGGTCTGCTGTATAAACGCCTCCCTTGTCTTTAAATTCAGTCTGTATAATGTTATTTATTATTATTATTATTATTATTATTATTATTATTATTATTATTATTATTATTATTATTTATTTCTTAGCAGACGCCCTTATCCAGGGCGACTTACAATCGCAAGCAAATACAAATACATTCAAGTGTTACAATACAAGTAATACAATAAGAGCAAGAAATACAATAACTTTTGTTCAAGTGTGACAAACCACAATTCAATAATACAGCAGGTAATAGTGATAGTTACATCAGGATATGATTAAATAGTGATAGTTACATCAGGATATGATTAAGTACAAAGTACTACAGGTTAAACACTTGGCAGATTACAGTATTCTGAAGTACAGGATTAAATGCAGTAAAATAGGATGTTAGACTTACCCTAATACAACCTTCCTACAGTAAAAGCACAGTAAAGTGTGATAAAGCTTAGTAAAAGCCTGGTAAAGCATAGGTGAGCATGGTAAAGGATATTAAAAATACATGGCAAACCTATAGTCATGTAACAGTATGAACTGTAAAATTACACTGCAAATTTACTGTGTTAACTTTTATAAGGGTGCTTTTTCTAAAGCATGGCTCAGTCTGGCTCTGGTAATAACGTGTGTGTCTGGCGCCCCCCTGTGTCTGTCCCCAGGAGTGCACTGGAGCAGTGTCGGAGATGCCTGGCTCATTTTTACCCACCGTGACGGCCATTACCACCAGCCAGGACCTTCAGTGGATGGTCCAGCCCACACTCATCTCCTCTGTGGCCCCGCACCAGCCCCAGGCCCCCGTGGCCGTGTCTCACCAGGGCCCCCTTGTGGATCCGTATGATCAGCCCAGCACCAGCTACAGTGCGGGTTACACTCCACCCAGTGCCGAGGCTCCAGGGCCTAGCAGGCCCACACGAGCGCGCACACGACGGCCCCGCGAAGAAACTGTGAGTCAACACCCCCCCCTCAACTCGAACCCTACCTGCCAGCCTGTGTCTGTCTCTCTTGGTGTGTGTGTTCTGGAGCTTCTAACTTCCAAATGCTTAATCAGCCCTTAGAAAAGTTTCACATAGTGGAAGCACAGCAAAGTGTAATAAAGCACAGCGAAAGCATGGTAAAGCATAGGTAAGAATTGTAAAGCACAGAGAGGTCTGGTAAAGCATAGGCAAGAATTGTAAAGCACAGAGAGGTCTGGTAAAGCATAGGCAAGCATTGTAAAGCAGAGAGGTCTGGTAAAGCATAGGGAAGCATTGTAAAGCACAGAGAGGTCTGGTAAAGCATAGGGAAGCATTGTAAAGCACAGAGAGGTCTGGTAAAGCATAGGGAAGCATTGTAAAGCACAGAGAGGTCTGGTAAAGCATAGGGAAGCATTGTAAAGCACAGAGAGGTCTGGTAAAGCATAGGGAAGCATTGTAAAGCACAGAGAGGTCTGGTAAAGCATAGGGAAGCATTGTAAAGCACAGAGAGGTCTGGTAAAGCATAGGGAAGCATTGTAAAGCACAGATAGGTGTGGTAAAGCACATTAAAAAACCATGGTAACTACATAAACTACAGGAATAGCATCTTGTCATCGATAGTGTGGGCTGTCTGCATACTTCAAACTGAAGTGTAAAATACAAGCAAAGAAACTCAACAAAAAGAGGGCTGAGAATATTTTTATACTTACATTTTTTATTAATATAAATACATAAATAGTTTCGATTGTTAATTACATGCTCAAATAAAGTTAATTAAGAAAATGAAAATAAATGAATAAATAACCCAGGTCAGTTATAAATATACGAAACAACAGATTTAGTTAATAAAACATGGTTAGAACTCTATTTTCCCCCCATTACCATCAGCAACATCATCGCTGGTCCCTTATTTTATTAAGTGAATGCAGGTTTGAAGAACCAAGCTGTTCCTTGCTGGTATCTTTTCACTTCCTGTGCTGTAGGGCACACAGCTGGATTTCAGCGAGACCACTGGAGTGCATAGGCAGTGATAGGACACTAGGGATAAGGGATCAGTGTTAGGTGTCGACAAAGGACTATATTTCTTGACTGTTGGCTATGGGCAATAACACAAACTATTTCTGGCGACCCTGTATTGTCAATAGTGTTGCAGGCTTCAATCTAGGGATTTAATAACACATACTATAGTATATTATAGGACAGTATCAGCTGTTTTCCTATTTTATATGTTAAATAAGGTTCGGTGTTTTGTAATAGAAAGTGTTTTCCTGACGCTAATTCAATCTCTGTCTCTCTCTCAGCTCACCCCAGAAGAGGAGGAGAAGCGACGTGTCCGCAGAGAACGGAACAAACTCGCTGCGGCCAAGTGCCGCAACCGCCGGCGTGACCTCACTGACCGCCTGCAATCGGTGAGTGCTGATTGGCCCAAATGAGACTTCCAAGTGACAAAGCCCCGTCCCATGACAAGAGTGCTCAGATCGGGTTGCCTGTGCAGAATGTATCAACTCCAAAACGATCAATTCAGATTCTTAGGGATCTAAGTCAAGGGGACAAACCTGTCGGTGAGTCCCTTCATTGTACAGTGGACAGGACTGAAGGTCCAATCGGTGAGTCCCTTCATTGTACAGTGGACAGGACTGAAGGTCCAATCGGTGAGTCCCTTCATTGTACAGTGGACAGGACTGAAGGTCCAACCGGTGAGTCCCTTCATTGTACAGTGGACAGGACTGAAGGTCCAATCGGTGAGTCCCTTCATTGTACAGTGGACAGGACTGAAGGTCCAACCGGTGAGTCCCTTCATTGTACAGTGGACAGGACTGAAGGTCCAACCGGTGAGTCCCTTCATTGTACAGTGGACAGGACTGAAGGTCCAATCGGTGAGTCCCTTCATTGTACAGTGGACAGGACTGAAGGTCCAACCGGTGAGTCCCTTCATTGTACAGTGGACAGGACTGAAGGTCCAATCGGTGAGTCCCTTCATTGTACAGTGGACAGGACTGAAGGTCCAACCGGTGAGTCCCTTCATTGTACAGTGGACAGGACTGAAGGTCCAACCGGTGAGTCCCTTCATTGTACAGTGGACAAGACTGAAGGTCCAACCGGTGAGTCCCTTCATTGTACAGTGGACAGGACTGAAGGTCCAACCGGTGAGTCCCTTCATTGTACAGTGGACAGGACTGAAGGTCCAATCGGTGAGTCCCTTCATTGTAAAGTGGACAGGACTGAAGGTCCAATCGGTGAGTCCCTTCATTGTACAGTGGACAGGACTGAAGGTCCAATCGGTGAGTCCCTTCATTGTACAGTGGACAGGACTGAAGGTCCAATCGGTGAGTCCCTTCATTGTACAGTGGACAGGACTGAAGGTCCAATCGGTGAGTCCCTTCATTGTACAGTGGACAAGACTGAAGGTCCAATCAGTGAGTCCCTTCATTGTACAGTGGACAGGACTGAAGGTCCAATCAGTGAGTCCCTTCATTGTACAGTGGACAGGACTGAAGGTCCAAAGTGAGTCTATAGAAGTGAGGGTGGGGTGGAGTTGAAAGATCGCGCTGTCACGTGATTAGAAGGGAATGAAATACTAAAAGAACAAAAAAAAGGTATGAGAAACGTTTCCACTGGGAGACTTTTGCAATGTTGAAAAAGGATTCTAGTGGAAACGTGTGTCGTTGAATTGCAGTTTTCTGTTAGCATTGTTGGTGTTTCTGAGCTCTGTATTAACTTGTGGCTCCCTGGCTGACTCGCAGGAGACAGACCAGCTGGAGGAGGAGAAGGCGGAGCTGGAGGCTGAGATCTCGGAGCTGCACAAAGAGAAGGAACGACTGGAGTTCATGCTGGTGGCTCACCAGCCTACCTGCAAAATCCCTTTTGAAGAGCAGCAGCAGCAGCAGCAGCAGCAGCAGCAGCAGGGTCCTGAGCAGCACCAGTTGGCTGGGCCTTCCGTGTCCATCCTGGGGCTGTCCGTCAAAGAAGACCCCTTCTACCTGCCCCCCGCCTACCTGCCTCCCCCCCACGAGCAGCTCCACCACCCCTCCCAGCAGGGGCTGATATCAGCGGAGGTAGCGTTTTCTAGTTCTTTCTATGCGCACAGCGAGCCCGGGCCCAACCCCTGTTACACGTCTTCCTTTGTGTTCAGCTACCCTGAGGGGGGGGGCACTTGTGGGGCGAGCGTTAACCAGCGGACCAGCAGCAGCGAGCAGTCCTCAGACTCCCTGAGCTCCCCTTCCCTGCTGGCCCTGTGAGCGAGCTGCCCAGCGAACCACACGCACACGCTCACACACCCCATCTTCACAGCACCGTAGAGTTAACCCTGCTCCCTTTGTACCGCAGACAAACTAGACAGCATACACAGATTTCACGCCTGCTACTGAATTCTCTTCAATGGTGTGGCTTTGCCGTCTTTTCTCTTTATCGTTTAAAGCAAACTCCCGGGACATCCTCAATGACTCCGGCAGTTGGATCTTCAGAAGAGGAAGAAGAGGAGTCAGCCCAAACTACCCCCACCACCACTGCCTCCTGGTTTTTTGACTGATTGGATTTGAGTATAACCGCCTCCCCCTCCCTCCCTGCCTTCTTCTTTCTCAACCTTCCAGCTCCTGTCTTAGCAATCTGGGGGGAAAGCCACTTAGAAAGCCCAGGGGAAGAGCTGTGAAAAGGAGGGGCTGGAGATGATGGTATGGCATTGTATTATATGGCTAGGCACAGCAAGCCCACGCACGGCTACTGCTGTTAGTCGTTTTCAAAGTGGGTGTGTCAAGGAGTGAGCGTGCATCCTGCAGCCTTTAAATAGGATTTGTATTATTTACAGATAAGAGCAATGTTGTGTGTTGAAATATAAATGTATTTGTTTGGAACAAATGCACAGTTACTGTGTGCAATGCCCATCAGCAGTATTCACCATGGCTTGTATGCGCTGAGTCTTTTAAATAAAGCGTCTTGCCGCTCGACCTGTACAGCAACATGCTCGTCTTTTTACATTCTTTTCTCTTGGACTTGATAACTTGATAGCTTACAAGCTAAACATCTCATAACCATAATCACAGTTATGCAACACTGCCGAGCTCAGCAGGAGAACTCTTTCTCGTTATTTGTTTAAAATGAAAAGCAGTGCTGATGTGTATGATTGGGAGGTGGAGAACTTCCTCCATTGAGGCTCCTTCACTGAAACTTTCTCCCCAGCTAACTGCCGCCCATCATGGAGGATCCTAGGCGGTTGCTAGGTTACACCTAATCATAAACAGCTTTCTACAAATTCAATTGATTGACTCCTATAACATACTTGACCATAGGAGCACACCCCTATTCTGTGCTTGCATGTTGAGTATTTATGCAGTCACTTATTAGATAACTCTCGTACCCAATAGCCTCTATATACTTATCCTTCCTCCACACAACAGATTCACTGTTTTCCCAATCAAACACACTGCATTCAAACAACATTTCAGCTTGCTATTTTTAATGGTTTAGTAAGTAATGCAATCCAAACTTTTTCAAGCGAGTGACTACCACCTAATACACACATTTCTGTATGACTTTCTAACACCAAGTTTGTGAATACTAATGATAATGATAATAATAATAATAATAATAATAATAATAATAATAATAATAATAATAATAATAATAATGGTGATTGTGTTGAATAGGGTATTTGTGCTGATTGTGTTTTTGTTCTAACACTATACCATGGCTCAAGCTCCAGAATTTATTTTACTTGTATTGAAGGAGAAACACACCTGCTAATAACACAAAACTAGGACCAAACAAAATTCAAGGGGTCAATACCATTGCTTTATACTGCTGTGGATCTAAATAGTATCTTCATTTAAAACATTGGAAAATCTCCATCAGTGTGTCTAATTTATATATAGGGTGATTCATAATTCAGGCAACATTGTCACGTCAAACTGTGTCTGTGACAGAGACACATTGTGACAGAGACACATTGTGACAGAGACACTGTGACAGAGACACACTGTGACAGAGACACATTGTGACAGAGACACTGTGACAGAGACACATTGTGACAGAGACACTGTGACAGAGACACACTGTGACAGAGACACTGTGACAGAGACACTGTCACAGAGACATTGTGACAGAGACGCTGTGACAGAGACACACTTTGACAGAGACACTGTGACAGAGACAATGTGACGCACCGTTTGGCCACCAAAGGGTTGTCAACATTTAGAATGAAAAACAACAGTGCGTGAATTATGAATCAGTCTGTATTTTTGCCTTGGCATGATTGCTCCTAGTTCTAAATGAGGATTGAGGTCATTAGACCCACTGCCAGATCTCTTTACAGCACCCACTTTGTTTGTTTCTCTTTTTGTAACATTGCTCTTGTCTCATTTAAACAAATCCAACTGGGTTCAGTATCACTTAATTTGGCATCCAGATAATTGCAATGTGAGAACATTGATTATCAGCTTTGAGCTTGACCATTGTACCTGCCCCCTCTGAGGGTGATGTGCAGAGTCTCTGCAGCTTGGGCACTGTGCCCTGGGGGTGAGGGTGATGTGCAGAGTCTCTGCAGCTTGGGCACTGTGTCCTGGGGGTGAGGGTGATGTGCAGAGTCTCTACAGCTTGGGCACTGTGTCCTGGGGGTGAGGTTGATGTGCAGAGTCTCTGCAGCTTGGGCACTGTGTCCTGGGGGTGAGGGTGATGTGCAGAGTCTCTGCAGCTTGGGCACTGTGTCCTGGGGGTGAGGGTGATGTGCAGAGTCTCTGCAGCTTGGGCACTGTGCCCTGGGGGTGAGGGTGATGTGCAGAGTCTCTGCAGCTTGGGCACTGTGCCCTGGGGGTGAGGGTGATGTGCAGAGTCTCTGCAGCTTGGGCACTGTGCCCTGGGGGTGAGGGTGATGTGCAGAGTCTCTGCAGCTTGGGCACTGTGTCCTGGGGGTGAGGGTGATGTGCAGTCTTTGCAGCTTGGGCACTGTTTATATTTTGGAGATTGTTAAGGGGATCTTTATTGTACAGAATGTAAGAAAATGTTTTCTATGAATTCAAAAGATAGCCCCCTCTCTCTCTCTCTCTCTCTCTCTCTCTCTCTCTCTCTCTCTCTCTCTCTCTCTCTCTCCCTCTCTCCCTCTCTTTATCCTAAACTGACATTTTTACACGAGGACGATTTGAGACAGGGAGGGGGTCTATTTTTATTATCTCAGTCGTATTACTGCCATCCTAAAAGGACTGTGAAATCTATTTTTATTAGCATTGGTAACCTTATCACTGCCATTCGAAGTAAGGGTGGAATGATCATTGTGTGTCAATGACTCATGATACCCTCTTTACATGATATATCGTGATAGTGGGCTGTATCAGTTGAATCGCGATACACACCAGCTCATTGGAGGTCACTAAATGGTCCTTGAATGAAGGATCAGAGTGTTTTATAGTTTGTATGAACACTCTCCTGATCTCGTTTAATTGTTGTCTTTCAACAAAATCGTCCATCATTAAGTTTGGTCTTGTTATACATCACACAAGTAGCCACTGCTGGACTTTTTGTAGATTTTTTTCAGATACAGTGTCCCTCCCTGTACTGTGGGTCTCATGGTCTAATGTCCTGTCATTGGAGTGAACCTGACCTACAGCCCAGGAAGCAACACCAAAAATAAGCATTTACCTGCCAAAAACAGGAATGGATTTTAAATCTTGGCTAGCACTTATTGAAAGGGGCTGCTCTGTTGCTGACCTCTTCAGATTGTATTCAGTGATGTTAATAAGGGAACAGCACCTGTTAGATTAATGCAGAGGCCTTAATTGAATGAAAGTTCAACCAGAGCTTTACAATGGACAAGTCACTTTGATTGAATCCAGTTCAGATAATGTTCAATTGCAGAATTAAGATCGGCTACTGTTCAGATAACTGAAATAACCCCTAAGAAATAAAATGCTATTATTATTATTATTATTATTATTATTATTATTATTATTATTATTATTATTATTATTATTATTGCGCATATTGGGGAAAATCTTGCACTATAAACTTTTTTTATATCAAATAAATATGTAGGTCAAGTATAAATTTTAGAATATAGTAACTTATATTGTGTTTTTTGTTCTAAATGTTTTTTGTTTGTATTTTTAGGTTAGCAATTTCCTTGTTTTAGTTAAAGCGAAAAAAATAAAAATACAATAAAAACAGCCTTTCACTGCCTTTTGCCACTATGGTATACATGATATATATTATAAAATGTGTGTATATATTTATTTGCCGTAAGCATTAGTTACTTTGACTGCGAACAATGAGGACTTTGTGAAGGAAGGTGTTTTTAATTCCAGTGAGTTTCGGTGTTTTAACTGGGATTGTGAATTGATGAATGTTACATAGTGCTTGGAAAATAGATTTTGGAAATCAATCCATGTGAAAAAAATATATGTAGATCTCCCTGGGGTCCACAGTGTGGACAAACAACTATGGCAAACATTTTGGCTAAAAGTCTTTTTCAATGTCCAGAAACCAGGACCAAAGGACACAATAGGAAATGAAGATTAAGGACAGTGGGTAGTGGTGAGGGGATGGAAGGGGCTATCCAGTCATGTAGCTGAGGTACAATCACTGGGATCCTTTGAGACCCAGCATGACAAAGTTCTGAGATCCATCAGCTGCTAGGAACCAGGAGAGCGCTGATGGGCCGAATCTCGTTCGTACATTTTCTTATGCTCTTTCTGTTTGTCATGGAATTAGATGACCTTGAAAAAGACTTCTCGATGAAATGTTGGGCATAGAAGCCTGTGTTAAATATCTAAAATGACTGTAAAATGTTTTAAACAGTGAGTTGAATAGCTTTTGCATGTGTATTTTATTTAATACATCAGGCCTGGTGGTGTTCTGAGCATGGTCAGTTTCTACTGTAGCTGTTTCTATCGCAGTGCTGTTCAGCGTTTGTTTCAATGACGCATTTCTGGGCAGGATGTTGTAAACAGCTGATGGGAGGCTCCTCGTTGCAGGGGTCTTCTGGGATTCTTGCCCCCGCGGCAGCTGCCTGGCCCTTGTTGCTTATTAAAGGCATATTCTGTGTGACTCACCTGTTTGTGCGCCAAGAGCTATCTCTTCTACAGGTGCTGGGTAACTGTAATGATGCACAGCCCCCTCTATGGGCCACAGTGGAAGTTGCAACTGTCTGACCCCATCCTTACCACCAGCCTGTATATAAACAAGGTTTATACTTTGAGACAAGCATATATGCTCAAAATATACAGTATGTGTAAATAATATATCATGCATATAGGGCATGGCCATTGTAACCCATTCCAGTGTAGTATACACTGGCGGCGTGCTTGAGTTTATTTTTCATATGGATTGTAATGTTACAGATAGAACGGACGTAGAATCAATGCAGCGCTTGGGTTTGTCTCTCGTCTTTTACATAAAGAGTTGTATTTTTTTATTTCATGGACTACAGTTAATAACGTCACTCTGTTCCAATGATTGCTGTTTGTATTGAGTTATGTAGTGATTATAGATGCCATCTGTGTTTGTAACTTATACAATCCTGTAAATACCTTTCAACTCACCAGGCCATATTTTCAATGCATTTCCTCCATTCTTTAATTAACTCCTGTTTATGAAAAGGAGAAAAAAATCCTGTGCTCAAGAGAGCTTGGATTATATGATTTCGTTGTTTGGTTCTAGTTTTGTAAAATGAACAGGACTTAGTTAGATTGCAGCAGTTTTTGCAAATTTCATTCATTCTTGGTGAGGCCATTTTGACAGCAAACTGTACATTTTCTAAACTTTACTGGTCACTAAAAAACAGTTTTCAGTATTTTAAGCTCATAGTGAAATAGGAGGCACTGTATAGGATAAGTCATACATTATAATAAATAAATGATTCATATAAGATATGGATAATGTGACATGAATTATATATAAAAAATGATATACCTTTATTTTTGATGTATTATGACTTAGCATATTGTAAATGTATAACCAATACTTCAACATATATTTCCATAAATTACCTGATCCTTACATTTTATGCTCACAGTTTTATTTCACTTCCCAAAGTGGCAAAGATTGAGAAGAGGTAGAGAAAGGGTATGGTAAAGTCTTATTTACTGAAGAGAAAATCAAATCAAATGCCATTTCAATAGATTTGGTTTGCAGTACTTTTTCATTCTGAGTGGTTCTGGGTTCTGTTGCTCCAATATTTAGTCACAAACCAAGTAGAGCAGAGATTCTAGAACCAAACATCACAAACCAACTAGAGCAGAGATTCTAGAACCAAACATCACAAACCAACTGGAGCAGAGATTCTAGAACCAAACATCACAAACCAACTGGAGCAGAGATTCTAGAACCAAACATCACAAACCAACTGGAGCAGAGATTCTAGAACCAAACATCACAAACCAACTGGAGCAGAGATTCTAGAACCAAACATCACAAACCAACTGGAGCAGAGATTCTAGAACCAAACATCACAAACCAACTACAGCTATAGATCTAAAATGTTTTTATGTTGGAGCATCTACTGTGCCCCAGAGTGTGTGTCTCTCGCTTTGTGATATACTGTGAAACCATTGAGAAGCCAGGCCTGGCCTCTGGGGGGTTATTTAAAATGAATGGTGAAATAATAAAATATGAACTATGAATTCAATAAAGAAATATGCACTATGAATTTAATAAAGATGTTCCTTGTTGCCACAGGCTTGTGTTTTTCTGTGGTTTGTAAATAATAATAATAATAATAATAATAATAATAATAATAATAATAATAATAATAATAATAATAATAATAATAATTCAATTCTAGGATTTTAAAAAACAATTAGATTCAATGTCATTCTTTTTTTCACTTTTCCCTGGCCTTTTTATGATTAGTCTCAAAATCTGTATCACAGCACAGGCACAGTAATGTGTCTGTAAGCACTGCAGGGGTTCATAATGTAGCTATAGCAGTCTTACATTTTAGTTGCAATATATGTGATGTTTTAGTGATTAGAAATTGCAGTTCATTCTTGTGATCCTAAATTTAAAGGACCCTTAAATTATTGTGATCTTAAACAGCAGTTACAGTGTGTTCCCAGTACTAGGGGTTCAGTCAGAATGTAATTAAAATATAATCTATATCAGAAGATATAACGCTGTTCTCAGCCGGTGGTGCTGAAAGCCATTGAACAAAACTGTAACCCCTGTGGAAGCTGTATATGATTTCGTGTTTATTTTACACTGATATTTGCACAGGATATCAGTGTGAAATAAGCACGCAAACATCTTAAGCAACAGAAATAAAATTTAAAAAGAAACCAGTGCCCGTGTTTCTGGTGTGTGGTGGCAAATGAAATTCCATGCCTTGGAAATCGTTCCTTCAAAGATAGGTGAGTCATAAAACCGCATCCTCTTGTGTGCCAAGTTAGCGCCTGTTTCATGCTTTGGCCACACGAGGGCGATGCTACACAATTTTTCATCTATATATATATATAAACACACACACACACAAAGTATAACTTATTTCATGTATGGATGTCTGCTAAGAAATACAAAGTAATAATAATAATAATAATAATAATAATAATAATAATAATGGATGTCCCACGTTTCCCCCTAGACTGGTGGAGGCCTACAGGTAACTCAAAGAAATTGGATCTTAGGCGCCATATAAATAAATAAAATTGGTTCTCTGTAATATGTAGACGTGTGTGTGTGTGTGTGTGTGTGTGTGTGTGTGTGTGTCTCAGAGTGTGTGTGTGTGTGTGTGTGTCTCAGAGTGTATGTGTGTGTGTGTGTGTGTGTCTCAGAGTGTATGTGTGTGTTTGTGTGTGTGTCTCAGAGTGTGAGTGTGTGTGTGTGTGTGTGTGTGTCTCAGAGTGTGTGTGTGTCTCAGAGTGTGTGTGTGTGTGTGTGTCTCAGAGTGTATGTGTGTGTGTGTGTGTGTGTGTGTCTCAGAGTGTGTGTGTGTGTGTGTGTGTCTCAGAGTGTGTGTGTGCCTCAGAGTGTGTGTGTGTGTGTGTGTCTCAGAGTGTGTGTGTGTGTGTGTCTCAGAGTGTGTGTGTGTGTCTCAGAGTGTGTGTGTGTGTGAGTGTCTCAGAGTGTGTGTGTGTGTGTGTGTGTCTCAGAGTGTGTGTGTGTGTGTGTGTCTCAGAGTGTGTGTGTGTCTCAGAGTGTGTGTGTGTGTGTGTGTCTCAGAGTGTGTGTGTGTGTGTCTCAGAGTGTGTGTGTGTCTCAGAGTGTGTGTGTGTGTGTGTGTCTCAGAGTGTGTGTGTGTGAGTGTGTGTCTCAGAGTGTGTGTGTGTGTGTGTGTGTCTCAGAGTGTGTGTGTGTGTGTCTCAGAGTGTGTGTGTGTGTGTGTCTCAGAGTGTGTGTGTGTGTGTGTGTCTCAGTGTGTGTGTGTGTGTGTGTGTGTGTGTGTGTGTGTCTCAGAGTGTGTGTGTGTGTGTGTGTGTCTCAGTGTGTGTGTGTGGGTGTGTGTGTGTGTGTGTGTCTCAGAGTGTGTGTGTGTGTGTGTGTGTGTGTGTCTCAGAGTGTGTGTGTGTGTGTGTGTGTGTGTGTGTGTGTGTGTCTCAGAGTGTGCGTGTGTGTGTGTGTGTGTGTGTGTGTGTGTGTGTGTGTGTGTGTGATTTATTTCGATGGATATATTAGAACTGCATTGTTTCATGTTATCGTGGGTGCGTTAAGTATTAGGGCGGCTCAGACCAATCATTTTCCCGCTGACTCGGATCACCGACGAAACCTGCTGTGCGGCTCTGAGCTGCACAGGGGGCGCGGTACCGTGCACGCCGTGAAGTGGGCTCTTCACTGAGCTGCTCTGAGCGGCTCGCTTACTCAACGCGCCCGTGTAAATGGAGCCGTCAGAACGGTTCTTTATAGAACACAGACAGGACAGCGGGGTTCCCGAGAACACTAATGCGGGATCCCCCCACCCCCTTTACAGCGTCACAATGACACGTGCTGTGCTGTGCTGTGCTGTGTGCACAAACTGGGACAACAGTGGCTTAAGTTTATTGTTCCAAAGTGTCCCTACATTTAATACGGTTCTGTAGCTAACTATAAAAACCTGTGATTAAACGAGCTTTATGATAGTCAACACATGGTATATATTATATAGGGGCAGCAGTGTGGAGTAGTGGTTAGGGCTCTGGACTCTTGACCGGAGGGTTGTGGGTTCAATCCCCAGTGGGGGACACTGCTGTTGTACCCTTGAGCAAGGTACTTTACCTACGTTGCTCCAGTAAAAACCCAACTGTATAAATGGGTAATTGTATGTATAAATAAATAATGTGATATCTTGTAACAATTGTAAGTCGCCCTGGATAAGGGCGTCTGCTAAGAAATAAATAATAATAATAATAGAGAACTATGAAAAAAGCATTGGCCTGCATTTATGTGTCCATTTATTAAATATGTGTTAGAACCTTTCTATAACATATTATTACACACACACACACACACACACACACACATATATATATATATAGGAACTGAAATTCCTTTTGCATTAAAAACCAGAGACTCTGCATTTCAAGTGTTCTTGGAATAGTAAACTCGTTATTCTAAGAATTAACCCGTTGGTTTTCATGAGTATCTGACAACCCGTTAACGAAAGTAAAAACAGGATTGGAGACTGCAGGCTCCGCCTCTCTATTAAAAGGCACGTTGCTACAGTCAAATCACACCTTTGCGGTTTAAGGTGGAACTTAGGAAAGCTAGCTTCGCTAAAACTCACGGCAGAACGCATCACATTTGCCACCCACCTTTAAGCGGATTTCGACGACAGCGCTTCGAAAATATCAATCTCTTTAGGGCGGGTTTGGGTGGCCGCGGCTCCGCCTCCCTCTCGTTAGGAGGGGCGCTCGGGTTTCAACCTCGCCGTCTTGAACTTGAGTAATAAACTCGGCTGTGCCGCGGCGACAGAGCGCAAACACCACGCAGGTGTCTCAAAACACTGAGAAACACGCGGGGATCGCCGTCTCTGCTCCCGGATTATATATTTATAGATATATTTTAAATCTTGATAAGGATGTCGAGGCGAAAACTGGGTAGCAGACCCCAGCACGTCAGTACATTTCCGTGTAAGTATTTACAAAGAATTCTGTTTTTGACAAGTTGTAATACAGTAGTGTTAACATATATACATTACCGGCATATGAAGCGACCGCGTTGGATACCGCCTCTGTGTGTAGTGGGACTCGTTTTTGTGATGTGTAAAATAGCGAGATTTGGAGTCTGATTTCAGGTTTTGTTTTATTTTTGTAATAAGTACCTGTACTTCGTTGTTGCTGGACTGGCACTAAACTCAGTCTGCCCAGGCACATGTGGGCTGCTGGCGGTCTTTCAAGGTAAGCCTGTCCGCGCCGCGTCTCACCGTGCAGGTAGGTATAGCTACAGGTATACGCGGTAACATGAATATTTTTTATTTCTTAGCAGACGCCCTTATCCAGGGCGACTTACAATTGTTACAAGATATCACATTATACATATATCACATTATTTTTATATACAATTACCCATTTATACAGTTGGGTTTTTACTGGAGCAATCTAGGTAAAGTACCTTGCTCAAGGGTACAGCAGCAGTGTACTCCCCACCTGGGATTGAACCCACGACCCTCCGGTCAAGAGTCCAGAGCCCTAACCACTACACACTGCTGCCCCTATAAGCGTTATGTTGAGACATCATTTCTGTTGGTTTTATAGTGTGGTGTTGCCAATTTTACTGGGTGAAAAACAAGGTTATATTTAAGTTCAAAATAAATATAGCGCGCTGCCTGAAATACAGTCGCAGACAAAACGTATTTACACCCCAGGCTTTACACCGGAATAATTCAAAGTACAATGTAAGAACAAGCATTTAGTAAATTTAAGTTGAACCATTAAATAAACGAAAAAAAAAAGATATTTTGCTGTATGTTACGTCTTGTTTGTGAAATCAGCCCCCCCCCCCCCCCCTCCCCCTCCAGAATTCCAGGGTTGACTTAGCCGTTTGCTTTGCATCGTCGTGTTGGAAGCTACATTCCTACGAGCAGATTGTATTTAGGAGAACATTTTGATACACGACTGCATTCATTCGATCTTCAATCGCATCAATGTCTCCAGGCCCTGAACTGCTAAAACACAACCCAATATCACGATCGACCCGCCTCTCAACTGTCTTCTGTGTGTTTGTCCAGTTCTTTCGGGCACTATTACGCGAATCCAACACCTTTGTCTTAACCGTCATCTGCTGTGTTGTCGAAACATTCTTCAACAGATGTTGGAAATAATGGGACCTCCTGTTTCTGGTCATTGACTTTATAATACTGCTTAGTTACTCTGTAATGGTTTTCAACCAATCTGTAATTAGTTCTAAATGCTTACAGGCTTTTAATGTACAGGTGTCAATACTTTTGCCATTTTAAATAGCTTAAATGCTTTTTTTGATGTTAAACTGTCAGAAAGTTGTGTATTATGGTCATATTAATGAGTGGTTAATGTTCACTACATGCTTGAATTTAACATGCTTTATTGAATTATTAAGTGTAAGGTGCCAATACGTTTGTCTGCGACTCTATCCCGCAGTTGTATTTATGTTTATTTCAGATTCAAGTATAGCCGTATTATATTATAAAGCCGTTACCGCGGCGCTAATTGTTCACCATTATGTGTAAAACGAAAACCCAGCCGCTAATGATAGAGGGTATGCCGAAAAGCAATAAGGTGTACTGAGGAGCCTGAGACTGTACTGTGTGGAACTGCTGGTCCTGTGTCTTCACATAAACGGTGCTAGGTTAGCACGATGGGAAATCCTTTGTGACCCTATGAATGTGGTCATGTAGTATATCATGTACATTTACACTATCGTGTGCGTGTGTGTGTGCGTGCGTGCGTGCGTGTGTGTGTGTATATATATATATATATATATATATATATATATATATATATATATATATATATATATATATATATATAGGGCCTAAATATGAGTGAACATTTATTTCACACCTATTTAAATGTATATATATATATATATATAGCTTATATTTTTCATACATAATCAATGTACTATGGCCTATAGCCCGCTTCTTTTTAATATGGGATGTAGTTTTCAGTACCAAAATACGCTAATTGTGTGACTTAGATGAACTTTGAAAACCAGATATTTCTAGTTAGAATGGTTTCAATGAACCAGGCTTTGTCTCTTTAACTTTAATTATTTAAAAATTACAATTCAGGGACATTAAGACTGTTAACAGCGTTTTTTAAAGGTAAATCAAAGAAGCTACTGTCATTGTACCCACTATACCCACTTATATATATATATATATATATATATATATATATATATATATATATATATATATATATATATATATATAAGAATGCATCTTGTATTTTAGTACTGAGATTTGATTTTTAATAAACCTGATGCATTCTTTTTATAACGACATGAGGCCTATTTTAACTTCCTTTAAAATAATTCTTACAATATTTTCCTTCTATTAAATGAACACATTTGATCAAATATAATCACTAGCATTCAGCAATTAACAGCGAAGCAGGAAGGTGGTCTTTCTGTATCGTATGCGACTAAATGCTCCTTTAAAAAATCGGGGGAAAAAAATACAGAAAGCGGCATATTGCTTTGTAATTAGCATTTCGTGTATATATATATATATATATTCGATCTGGCTCAAAACGTGTTCAAAATGAAATCCACACCTCCATAATACACCCCAGTAGCTCAGCAGCTGTTTCGATGCAATGGAATCATTCCTAAAGTGTTCGCGGTTACCCGAATTTCTTATAAATAGGTGTGTCTGTACAGGAATGCATGCAAGTACAAAACAGAAAAGGGACCAAAATCAATCCAAAAACAACAACGATATTATTATTATTATTATTATTATTATTATTATTATTATTATTATTATTATTATTATTATTATTATTATTATTATTATCGCTCAACATATCTGACAGACGCTTTACTGTTTTTAAATATTGCACATACGTAACCTATTTTTTAAATATAACATCGTGTTTTTTTTTCTTTTTTAACACAGAGACTATTACCAGTCATAAAACCCCAGAACTAATAATACGCCTGTATGTGTTTTTCAAATGAAGAGGCGATCCACCTGCATGTTTGTTAGGTTTTCCTCATGGAATATCGGACGCTACACACAAATATTTAAAACTCGTGACTGGTGAATTAACTATATTTTGCATATTCATGGGACTGTTCTACACGGCTGCTTGTCTTAAAAACAGCCCAGAAACGTGTCGAGCATGCACAAAATAAATACATGCAGACATATATACATAAATAAATACACATCTTATATTTAATAATTGAAACTTTAAAACACCACTCTTCAGCACCTTGAGTTTAAAGCTATGTTAAAAGAACGCGTTACATGTCACATTTTCATGTCGGCATTTTAGAAATAAACGAGTCTCCTGTTTCAGAATACGATTCAAAGAACATTCTATTCTAAATAGGGTCTTTATTTTTTGTTTTATTTATTTATTTATTTATTTATTTTTTTAATTGATAACACGATTTAAAAAGCGTTATCTGTAGGCCTCTGCAGTGCCACCGCGCTGTGGTACAATGCAATGCCGCCGCCTTCTCACCTGTATTTAATTCTGAATGCTCAGAGCCGGGCTGGCAGAATATAAACAGACAGTACTGACCGTTAGAGCACCATGTTTACTGTCAATAAACACCGATCAAATCAATTTTCTTCTCACTTTTTAGTCGGCGAAAACTTTCTAAGCCCCGCAGAGGTTCTATAATACTCATATCTGTTTACTAGTTTGGAACTTTGTGATTTAAAATCGTGGCTGTTCTTATTTCAAGATAGATATACATATCTAATAAAGCAACTATTGTTCAAAGAGTTTCCTCCAGTCTTTAGTCACAATTAAAACATGACAAAAAAGGCCAGGTATGAACAGGAGAGCTCATGCTTCCTCTTCAGGAGCAGGGTTCAACAAAAGATATTTCGAGAGAAATGTAAAGTTGTGTGCTTCGTTTGCTAGGGCACCAATGTGCAGTTTTGAATCCGCACGTGTTTAAACATCTGTTTAAACATTATTTATTTTGGTGTAGTGCCAGATATCATGTTTTAAAATAGACATGATATCTGGCCCTACACCAAAATAAATATCTTTTACAAACTATGCTTTCAGAGAGTGTTACGTTTCCTTGGTCATTTTTAGTTTTTTTCCCCCTGTGTATTTATCACCAAAAGCATCTACCTGAATTAGGGTCATTCCCTACCAACTCAACCAGAGCCGTTGCCCGTCCGTCTCAAATTTTGCTAGAAAAATTCACCTGGGGGTTTTCGGACCTGCTGAGTTCAGAAATGGTAATGAATTTTTGGTATTTCTACCAAGTTTAGGCCGAAATAACCCACGAAATAACGCAAGTTCATAACCCCTAGTGACACTGGAAGCACACCCTGTCACTAATTTTAATCTAGATCTAACCCCAGACAATGCAAAATTAAAGAATAACGCCAGTTCAGTTAGGACTATGTGGTACTTTAGCCTCACCAAAGTGGCCATAAGCAATGCTTGAATGCATGACAAATGCAACTTCAAAAATCCATAATCCGCGGATACCAAAATGTTTTGCTTGATTCTTGTAGCTCTTATCAACATCTATCCAAAAATATCTTTGGGATGATTTAGTTATTTCATTTTAGGACCTGCATCCCCTGCAGTTGAAGTTCAAATAAAACTCATCACTTACCTCTCGTCTGCAACTTGCCAAAAGTGAGTTAGGTGCTCCTGGTATTTTGTTCTCGAATGCCCTGTTCATTACGAGTCGAACAAGGTGCTACACATGATGGTAGCGTCTAAGTTGAGCCCAGGGTGATTTTTCTGGTCAGGGTCACTTTTTCACTTCAGGTTGACCTTTGCCAGGTCACAGCTCAAAGGGGAAATTTGAAATTTAAAAAAAGATTCGCATTTCTGAACTCCGCAGGCCCGAAAACCCCCAGGTGAATTTTTCTAGCAAAATCTGAGACGGCCTGCAACGAAATGCCCCTTTTTCTGGTTGAGTTGGCACGGAATGACCCAGATAAAATCACCAGGGCGATGAATCGATTGTTGAATAAAAGCCACGGCTATGAATAATGGATTCTTCAATTCATTGCTGCAAAGATAAACAGGAGAGCCATCATGCTTCCTTTTTCAACAAAAGATATTTCGAGAGAAATTAAAAGTTGTGCACTTCGTTTGCTAGGGCACCAATGTGCAGTGTTTAAACATCTGTTTTTTTTTATTATTTTAAAACATGATATCTGGCACTACACCAAAATAAATATCTTTACAAACTGTGCTTTCGGATACTGTTGCATTTCCTTGGTTATTTTATTTTTTCCCCCTGTTTATTTATCACCAAAAGCATTAAATGAATTACCAAAACATCCTGTTGCTATGTTTTTAGTGACTGCGTCTACATATGCAAACAAGGGCTTCTAAATAAATAGTATTTGAGTTTGAAATATGAAGCCTGTAATTATAGAACGCCATATGGTTCTATGTGATGTAATTTGATGACATTTTAAATTAAGTTTTCAGGCAGATTTAAAAGTAAACCAAAATTAGAATGTATTATAGAATTCATATTCAATCATGAATTGATTTTCAATTCTATTAATAATCGTAATCAATAGATAGAAAAACAATGCTATAGATATTGATCAAGCAGATTGATAGGTAGAAACAGGTGAATCGATAGACAGATTGCTAGAGAGATAGACATACATACACATATATAGACAGATAGGCAGGAATACAGTTGTTTTTTCGTATTCATTTTAAACACTCAAATGCACCAGAACTGTAAAGACTGAATCATAAAACCTGACACTTTTGGGTCTTTTAAAGGTGTTCCGAAAAAATAAAACCCAGAACATCTATTTTCTGTTAATTTGAAAACCTTTCTCAAATGTTTGCCAGCGTGAAGTGCAATGATGTTTTCTGCTTCAGGTTTGATAACTTCGCAGGGAATAACTGACTGCACATATAGCAGCCTGTTTATTTTAAACAGGGACTGTAAATGCAGCCGCTATTTAAAATGGGACCCATTGCTTTTACTTCAGAGACTCGTACACACAGGTAGAGATGTTGGCATTCTCAACACCCTCCTTCTTTATTTAGAGACACTGGAGAAATGCAGTGACAGGCGTTTGAAGATTTAAACATGTTACTTGGCTCCTCCACGCTGTTCAATTGAACACGTCATCTTCCTTGCCTTAGCCTACACTTCTTACTAACTGGTTGGGGTTTTGCTGCTGTGCATCCGTGCTTAAAACCAGCAGCAAATTGCCTGGATTAACAAGAGGAAATGGCCCAGATACTGCCAGGGGCGCTGCGTAAATGAGCCTGTGAAGAGACACTGCGCTGAGCTGTCAACAGCCTTTGTCTTGGTGGCATGCAGGAAGGGATTAAACACTGAAGAACAAATCAATACAGCTAACCATCCTCACTGTGACTGCTGGGCTATATAGCTAACCCTGCTCACTGTGACTCCTGGGCTATACAGCTAACCCTGCTCACTGTGACTGCTAGACTATACAGCTAACCCTGCTCACTGTGACTGCTGGACTACACAGCTAACCCTGCTCACTGTGACTGGACTATACAGCTAACCCTGCTCACTGTGACTGCTGGGCTATACAGCTAACCCTGCTCACTGTGACTGGACTATACAGCTAACCCTGCTCACTGTGACTGGACTATACAGCTAACCCTGCTCACTGTGACTGCTGGACTATACAGCTAACCCTGCTCACTGTGACTGGACTATACAGCTGACCCTGCTCACTGTGACTGGACTATACAGCTAACCCTGCTCACTGTGACTGCTGGGCTATACAGCTAACCCTGCTCACTGTGACTGGACTATACAGCTAACCCTGCTCACTGTGACTGGACTATACAGCTAACCCTGCTCACTGTGACTGCTGGGCTATACAGCTAACCCTGCTCACTGTGACTGGACTATACAGCTAACCCTGCTCACTGTGACTGCTGGGCTATACAGCTAACCCTGCTCACTGTGACTGGACTATACAGCTAACCCTGCTCACTGTGACTGGACTATACAGCTAACCCTGCTCACTGTGACTGGACTATACAGCTAACCCTGCTCACTGTGACTCCTGGGCTATACAGCTAACCCTGCTCACTGTGACTGCTGGACTATACAGCTAACCCTGCTCACTGTGACTGCTGGACTACACAGCTAACCCTGCTCACTGTGACTGGACTATACAGCTAACCCTGCTCACTGTGACTGGACTATACAGCTAACCCTGCTCACTGTGACTCCTGGGCTATACAGCTAACCCTGCTCACTGTGACTGGACTATACAGCTAACCCTGCTCACTGTGACTAGACTATACAGCTAACCATGGTTGGGTAATGACAGCCATTGAAGGGGTGGGGAACCCTATCTGAAGCACACTGTCTTTCTCTATGAAACTTTTGTCATTGCTTTCTTTTCGTATTTCTAAATTTAGCACTATTGAGTGTTTAATATTTATGGATGGTTTAACCTAGCCTCGAACCAGATCTCCTGTTTTATAATGAAAAAAACATGTGTTTCTTTCAAAACTGCACACATGAGACCTATATAATGAGTGAAAGTTCCCAGCAGGTAAGCCTTGTGGAATTAAAGAATGGTGTGGAATCCCCCCTCTGAAGCACTATGAAGTGAGATTGATGCTAGAGGGCCCATAGAGGTTTAGAGTGAGTTTACGAATGGACCATGGAGATACTGGGACCCTGTTTTAAACTCTATTTCTTTCAGGTGAGACTGAGCTGATGGAAGTGACCCTGCCCTCTCTTGAGAAGGTGGGCGTCCTGTTGGGGGAGGACCCCAGCGACCGTGACCTCCTGACCTGCGGACAGTGTCGCCACAGCTTCCCCCTGGCGCACATCCTGGTCTTTATCGAGCACAAGAAAGGGCAGTGCCAGGGTGGGGCCTGCCTCAAAGAGACGGAGCTTTTGGGACACAGCCCTCCCTCCCCGCCCAACAGGACATTGAGTCGGTCTGCCATGGAGCCAGTGGTCCAGGTGGCTTCAAGAATGTGCGAGTGGAGCAGGCCCAGGGAGAATGGAATATCGGTGAAGCAGGAGAACTCTGTGGAAGGTGAGCTATCAACGAATCGGACATTTGCTATGCCTCTATTACTCACTTCGTTCCTGTGTTACAGTTAAAAGGACCCCTACAGCTCTTCTAAATGTTTACCACAATGCTTACCTGTGCTTTACCATACATCTCCATAGTGCTTACCTATGCTTTACCATACCTCTCTACAGCGCTTACCTATGCTTACTTAAAAGTAAGTTTAGAACAGAAGGCAGGATGCACTTCTATACACAGTTAGAGATGCATGGTAGTCTAGCAGGTGAATTATCTAAAACATTCTATTTGATTCTATTAGATCCCCCTTCTGGTGGGGAGCGGTGTGCTAGGAGGAGATGAGCCCTGTGGGGCTGAACCCCAAACTATTCTTACTGATGCTTACACTGTTTTTTATTGCACTTTGCTGTGCTTTTATAAGAAAGGCAAGTCTACTGTGCCACCTGAAAGAGACAGACACAAGCACCCCTCGAGAGTTAATCTATAAGTCTGAGAGCAGAAGAGGAAGTGAGAAGAGGAACAAGCTGCCTCGCTGGCAGCTTCTCAAGCGGTACAATCTCAACTCACAAAGAGGAAACCAGCACACCTAAAGGGGAAACACTTCAGAGAAAATCACTGAGCCGTGAGGCAGGTTACGGAGCTTCCTTCCTCATTCCAACTGCCTGCTCTCAGACCTCACCCTGCACAGCACACGCCTCTCCATTACAGGACTGAGGGTCATTACTGTGTACAGTGTGCGTGCCTGAAGCCGGTCTGGACTGGAGCGGATGCCCTTTCTCTGAGGGGGTGAGGGAGGGAGCAGTTCAGTCTCCATGCCTCTGGCAATGCATGTTGTGCCTGCGGCAGGTTAGACCACTGATCAGACTTATTTCACTTGTGAGCTGGACATTGTGTTGGACTCTCCAACTTGCGCAGCTCTCCTTGCACCTATGTTTGTGTTTTTGGAAACTATAACTTGATCCCCTTCCAGGGAAGCCCTAACGAGATTGTACCTGTCCCTAATTAAATTTACTGACAAGTGGAGATTTCTAATCAGGAATCCTGGTGGCTGCCAGAGACTGCAGTGCGCTCTTAACCCTTTCAGTGCCCATGATCAACCTCATTATAGGGATGAATTGAGATCTCAGCCCATTGAATGGAGAGGCGAGGGCTGGACGCGAGCCTCTAACCTCGTGGTTCAGAGACGAATGACTTGCCATTCAACTGAAGAGCAAGCTCTGTAGTGCAGAGGGTCAGTGTTATTAACCCATCAGCTGCTAGGACGAGATTCATTACAGTGTCTCCAAATACCAATTGACAAGAGATCTCACCGTCCCTGATAATATTAATAAAACATGTTTTGGGGTGGTAAAGCATAGGGAAGCATTGTAAAGCACAGAGAGGTATGGTAAAGCATAGGGAAGCATTGTAAAGCACAGGGAGGTGTGGTAAAGCATAGGGAAGCATTGTAAAACACAGGGAGGTCTGGTAAAGCATAGGGAAGAATTGTAAAGCACAGAGAGGTCTGGTAAAGCATAGGGAAGCATTGTAAAGCACAGAGAGGTCTGGTAAAGCATAGGGAAGCATTGTAAAGCACAGGGAGGTATGGTAAAGCATAGGGAAACATTGTAAAGCACAGGGAGGTGTGGTAAAGCATAGGGAAGCATTGTAAAGCACAGAGAGGTGTGGTAAAGCATAGGGAAGCATTGTAAAGCACAGAGAGGTGTGGTAAAGCATAGGGAAGCATTGTAAAGCACAGGGAGGTCTGGTAAAGCATAGGGAAGCATTGTAAAGCACAGAGAGGTGTGGTAAAGCATAGGGAAGCATTGTAAAGCACAGGGAGGTATGGTAAAGCATAGGGAAGCATTGTAAAGCACAGAGAGGTCTGGTAAAGCATAGGGAAGCATTGTAAAGCACAGAGAGGTGTGGTAAAGCATAGGGAAGCATTGTAAAGCACAGATAGGTGTGGTAAAGCATAGGGAAGCATTGTAAAGCACAGAGAGGTCTGGTAAAGCATAGGGAAGCATTGTAAAGCACAGAGAGGTCTGGTAAAGCATAGGGAAGCATTGTAAAGCACAGAGAGGTGTGGTAAAGCATAGGGAAGCATTGTAATGCACAGAGAGATCTGGTAAAGCATAGGCAATCATTGTAAAGCACAGAGAGGTGTGGTAAAGCATAGGGAAGCATTGTAAAGCACAGGGAGGTCTGGTAAAGCATAGGGAAGCATTGTAAAGCACAGAGAGGTGTGGTAAAGCATAGGGAAGCATTGTAAAGCACAGGGAGGTATGGTAAAGCATAGGGAAGCATTGTAAAGCACAGAGAGGTCTGGTAAAGCATAGGGAAGCATTGTAAAGCACAGAGAGGTGTGGTAAAGCATAGGGAAGCATTGTAAAGCACAGATAGGTGTGGTAAAGCATAGGGAAGCATTGTAAAGCACAGAGAGGTCTGGTAAAGCATAGGGAAGCATTGTAAAGCACAGAGAGGTCTGGTAAAGCATAGGGAAGCATTGTAAAGCACAGAGAGGTCTGGTAAAGCATAGGGAAGCATTGTAAAGCACAGAGAGGTCTGGTAAAGCATATTAAAAACATGGAAGGGCGTGGGGAAACTGCTTTTGGTTACAGCAGTGCTACATTTAAAGATCATTCTATTTCAGTAAAAAATATATCACAGTATAATATGAATGCATACATTTAGAAATGCACTTTCATACAATATAGAATAGTTATCGAAGTGATCTGACAGCTAAAGATTAAAAAAACCTCTCCATGTGTTTCAGTTAGCTACAATGATACACACAGTAATGTTCGCTGAATGGAAGTACAGTAATCCATCTCATATCTGATAGCAGTGGGACCTGAGTAAGGGTGGATATGTAAAAAGTCGGATGAATGAATCCTGTTTTTAAATACCATTATACACAGCTGTAACAATTACTATATTCACACGATTATTGTTTTGAGAATCAGCTTTTATTAGGGAGCTTCCCTAAATCCCTTGTTTAGAAAGATACAGGGTATTAATGCTTGTGACAGGGTAGCCGTCTGCCGTGTGGGTGCGTGCGTTCGCTGCTGACTGACAGGCAGGAGAGCGAGACGGAGGTTGAAGTTGATACACCCCCTGCAGGCGAACAGGATTTGAAAATGTTAAACAATATAATTAATGCAATACAGTTTGTAAAATGCAGATTTGAAGCTTGAAAAACAAACGCAGGTTTATAAACGCATGCCTTTACAATATGCTGATTTTAGTGCAGTGCGACTTCTGAATAATTTAGTATATCCATTCACCAGAGAGTTTGGTGGGATCTACAATCTCTGAACTAATCCTCTCTGTTCAATAATAAACTAATGTTGCTGAAGAGATTGATCATGGCTGATAAACGGTTAGGGTGGATATGTGACGGATTACTGTAAAAGGAATACATACATGACATGACAAGGCATATTTAAATAGTGGAATAAATAGCATAGCAAGCACGCAGCTAAAGCAGTGTGTTTTGCCAGTTTATTTGATTTAACTGCAATTCTTTTAGAAGTTGCTTCATGGTACCCATTCGCCAGCTGTAGGTCAGTCTCGCTAGGGTATCACTGACCTACAGCAGAGGAAGCAACAGTTTAAACATGTAATCCAATGTGCCAGATCTCTTCAGCAGGGATAATGTTGCCAGCGAATAAGGCTTGAGGAAGTGGCTTGGTTGGCTCTATGAATATTAGATTTATTGTGTGGTGAGGCATTGAGAAGACTCCCGGGGGTGGGGGGTGGGGGGGCTGAGCTGGGCCCTGGCTGTCGGAAGTGAGGGGTGGGGGGGGGTAGGGGGGTCTGGTGTGAAACCTGAAGGATAATTATACCCGAGGAGGAACTAAATGGCCAGGTCTCTGGGTGATTGTCTAGTTAGAGAACAACACCTGCTGCAACAGAGAGCTATTGTTATTGAAGCGGAGAAGAAACCCAAGAGCAAAGGCTGTGAGCCCCACCGCTGCACAGTGCTTGAATGAGCAGGAGCACTGCAATACATATCACTGGTGTGCTCTCTTCCCATAGCATGGGAGTGCACCCATACCACAGCACAGGCACAAGGCAGAGTGATAGAGCACAGGGCAGCATGATAGAGCACAGGGCAGCGTGATAGAGCACAGGGCAGCATGATAGAGCATAGGGCAGCATGATAGAGCACAGGGCAGCGTGATAGAGCACAGGGCAGCGTGATAGAGCACAGGGCAGCATGATAGAGCACAGGGCAGCATGATAGAGCACAGGGCAGCGTGATAGAGCACAGGGCAGCGTGATAGAGCACAGGGCAGCATGATAAAGCATAGGGCAGCATGATAGAGCACAGGGCAGCGTGATAGAGCATAGGGAAGCATGATAGAGCACAGGGCAGCATGATAGAGCATAGGGCAGCATGATAGAGCATAGGGAAGCATGATAGAGCATAGGGCAGCATTATAGAGCACAGGGAAGTGTGATAGAGCATAGGGCAGCGTGATAGAGCATAGGGCAGCATTATAGAGCACAGGGAAGCGTGATAGAGCATAGGGCAGCGTGATAGAGCATAGGGCAGTGTGATAGAACACAGGGCAGCGTGATAGAGCACAGGGCAGCGTGATAGAGCACAGGGCAGCGTGATAGAGCACAGGGCAGCATGATAGAGCATAAGGCAGCATGATAAAGCACAGGGCAGCATGATAGAGCATAGGGAAGCATGATAGAGCATAGGGAAGCATGATAGGTATTTCAGAAAAGTCTGGGTTTACACTGTCACTGTTACACTGCAAATCCAGCTACTGTCTAAATCCGATCAAACCTTCCCTTTAGGCCAGTGCAGTTTGTATTTGGGCCAGGTTTACTGCAGCACCCACAGCAGATGAAGCATTGTGCACAGAAACCTGTGCCATGCAATATGCTTCCCCGCCTCCCTTTTGAATAGCACTAATATTGTTCAACCTTACATCCGGTTACACAAGCCCCAGATCAGTGCTAATCGGGGTCTGTGAAACCAGTCGTTGCAGTTTCAAGCTCTGTGGGCCTGAAGCTGGCGCAGCCTGTGGCACACGGGCAGGGGAAGTGCCCGGTTGGAGCTTCTCTTTTTTGTTGAACAGAAACTAAAAGGAAGATGTCCAGCTCTTCATAAGAAGGAACAAGGTCTAAAGCAGCTGCAGACTAACCGAGGCCAGCCAGACAGTCAATAGGAGAAGCAGCTGATTGGTTATTGACAGGAAAGAAGCCAGTGAACGGGTGGGGTCAGTTTCACCACAATTGCAACACAGACCGAAAGCGTGGCTTGCAAACCAGAACTTCTTTAACCTAGAGTAGTACAAGACAGCATGTTTTAAAATGGAAGGACATGTGTTAAAACATGTGTTTAATACTTGAAAAGATGTTGATTTCAGCATCAGCAGCATTGCAAGGTAAGCTTTTCCATACCCTCACCACTCTCAGTGTAAAGAAGACTTCAAATTCAGTTTCTTCAGCCTATCTGTGTAGCACATTCGTTTAAGCCCTGGAATTAGTCAAGTTGATCTGCCTTGGATTCTCTCCAAGTCCACCATCACGCTGGCATTCCACCGATGAAGGCACTCGTGATCCGCTCGCCCTGAGAGTCTGTACTGTGAGGTTCTGGGTGAGCAGGCTGGTGTGGGGCAGTGGAAGGGTTAATGGTTATTTTTGATTAATTAGAGAGAGTGCCGGAGGATTCTTGCAGGTCTTGTCTCCTCATTAATATTCGTCTCCGGGTAATTATCGCTCTCTCACAGGAGTGCTGGGCTCGTGTCCCTCGTTAACACTGACTGCATTTCCATTTTTAATTAGCTTTGATTATCTTCAACTCCTTGAGTCAGGCTGTGCGGTTCCTGTGGTCTTTCTCTCCCTCTTTCCCCTCTCTCTCTAAACCCTCCCCACATTCCCCTCACAATCCTATCCCCTCTCTCTAAACTCTCTGTATCTCTCCCCTCTTATTTTCCTCTATCTCCAAACCCTCTCTAACCCCTATATCATTTTTCTTCCCCTCTCCCCTCGCTTTTAAACCCCCTATCTCCCCCCTTCTCAAGCAGATTTAAGTGCAAGTGAGCTATACTGCTAAAACCCAGGGGGAATGTAAACAAACTGGACTGTGAACATTTGATAAAATCCAGAGCGGCTGTGGAGGAGTTCAGTAAAACAGACTGCCCCCGGGATGCTGGCTCAGTGTGAAGCTGCACAAAGCTGTGAGACGCTGCTTCTGTAAAATCAGTAGCAGTTCTCTCTGCCGGCTTGGCAGAGGGCCTTGGGCCTTGAACAGGGCCTTGGAAGCAGCACCCTGGATGTGAGGCGTGTTCCCAGCGCCCGCGGCACAGGCAGCCTCAGCCAGCATGACTAACAGGCTCTCTGAAACCCAGCACAGGATCCAGACTCACGAACAAGGCGTTCGCAATCAGCACCCCCCTCCCCTGGAACACAACCGGGTTAGTTCAGTTTCTTGTCACTTTGACTCCTACCCCAACAGATTCACTTCCTTCCTGTGCAGCAGATACTAGGATTCCGGTATTCTCCGCATGAGGGGATCATAATACCTGCTGCACAGGAACAGGAAGTGGATTTATAGTGTTGTAGTTTAATGTCTGGATCAAAGTGAAAATAAAACTTTAGCAAAATGACTGTCTGTCCTCTCCTCTCCTCTCTTCTCCTCCACGGTTTCTCTCTCCTCTCCTCCGCAGTTTCTTGTCCCTGTAAGGAGTCGGTTCCCAGTGGAGCTCCAGCTCTCTCATTAACACCAGACAATCTGCATTTTTAATTAGCGTTTATTGCCCCTGTTTAATATTCAGCTGCTACTTGAGGCGAAACAGAAAGAAAAGAGAAAGATCAGTGAAGTATTGAGGATGCTCCCATGGCGCGGCCAGCCCCTCAGGGGTATTGAAATAGGTTTCAGATCTGATAGGCAGCTCAGCTCACTGCCAGCAGGCAGATATACACGTCTGCCCATTCTTATTGCAGGACAGCTTTAAATAAACAACTTTGTGTGCCTTTGTCTTTGATCTTTGATTCAATACAGCAGGCAGTTAAGCGATTTCTATTATCTGGTTGATTCAATTGTCAGATTCTTTTGAAGAAATCCTGAAACAGAAAAAAAAAGATAGAAAACAATGCATTTCCTATCCAGATGCATTAACAGGCATGCTTTGTATTGGTGAGTGAATTCTTATCAATGCTTAAAATATTAGGAGGCTGTGTGGTCCAGTGGTTGAAGAAAAGGGCTTGTAAGCAGGAGGTCCCCGGTTCAAATCCCACCTCAGCCACTGACTCATTGTGTGACCCTGAGCAAGTCACTTAACCTCCTTGTGCTCCGTCTTTCGGGTGAGACGTAGTTGTAAGTGACTCTGCAGCTGTTGCATAGTTCACACACCCTAGTCTCTGTAAGTCGCCTTGGATAAAGGCGTCTGCTAAATAAACAAATAGTAATAATAATAACTTAATCACAACCCCCCTTGTATTGCTTCCTGGTGCTGTAGGTCACACGGTGTGCAGTGCGTGTATAGAATAGTTTTGGGGAGCACCAAATAGTCGATTAGGACACCTCTGTGGTCTGGTGTGGGGTTAGTCTTGTGAAGCAGGCATTGTTGGACCTCACAGGGAATAATGCACGGCTTCCATTGTGGGTTTATAAAGCACATTGTGTAATAAAGCACAGTGAAACACAGGTAAGCATCTTGGAGAACAGACAGGTATGACAAAGCATATTAAACTGACCTGCACACTGTGGTAAATGCATGACAGCTTAACAATAGGAAAAGCATGGAGGAAAACAGAAACATGAGTGGTAAAGTTTTATAAGATGATTCAATAAAACAGCGACAATTTTGATCACAATATGAGATTCATTTAATTACACACCGATTCTACTGAGCAGTTTTCACTGTAGTCAACAAATTCTGTTGCAAAAACAGCAAACACTCTTTATTATTATTTATTTCTTGGCAGACACCCTTATCCAGGGCGACTTAGAATTGTGTTATAATATATCACATTATTTTTACATACAATTCCCCATTTATACAGTTGGGTTTTTACTGGAGCAATCTAGGTAAAGTACCGCGCTCAAGGGTACAGCAGCAGTGTCCCCCACCTGGGATTGAACCCACGACCCTCCGGTCAAGAGTCCAGAGCCCTAACCACTACTCCACACTGCTGCCCCTTTGGTAGGAATACAGCATCTGAGTGGGCTTCATTAGGTGGCTTGGTGGGCTAGTTGCCTGAATGCATTAGTGCACTGCGACAGCTAGCCCAAAGCACACGATTATTCCCTGAGCAACACTTAGTGAGAAACATTCGTCCATCTCTTTACTTGGAAACCTTCTGTCGCTTTCCCCCAGCTTCAAAGACAGTGACGAATCTGCTCCGACACTAAAAATGCGTGGTTGTTGTTCTTTCTGTTGATTTATCTTCCTATTTAGTCTTTTTTTAATTAAAGCAAAAGTGCTTCATATGTCAAGGGAGCTGACTAAGACCTGATTTGCATAAAGCCTTCATTTCCTTGTTAAACTAATTAGCAATTTGCAGCTTTAATTGGTTTGTAGCACTCAGGCTGCAGAAAATAGGGAACATTTAAAAATACACTGTGTTTTTTTTTCACTTTCCTGTGAAATCTTTTCCAGATTGTACCGCTGTGGGTTTCTGTGGGCTGGGCTAGTTATCACTGTGCTACAGAATTGAAATAAGCTTTACCTCCGTTCTAGAGAGGGATGGGTGCTGGTTTAAAATGCTTCATATTATCCACATTATCGTTCTATTTCATTTCTCCCTGTTTAATATCCTGTTGTCTGTTTTCTCAGTCTTTCTCCATTGCTTATTATTTTCCGGCAAATATTTCTCAATTGAAGTAGTTTGCAAAGTGACCACTAGGGGCATGCTGCTGTCTTTTCTGTATAGGGATTTGTATTTGCTTACTCACAGTGTGGTGATATTTGTGTTTTCTAAAGTCTTGACCAAGGTGTTTTATTTATTATGACCCTGCCCCAAACCTGCATCCTAGTATATCATTCAAAATCTTTCTGGATGGTTTTGCACATAATAAGTTATGATTAAAAGTGGATTAGCTCTGATTAGATTCCTTTGCCATAAACTGATGCTAAGCAATCTCTGTAACATTCATTTTACATTCATTCAATGCAAATGTCAAAAGAATCCTTTTGGCACCCGGAATTTAATAATCAAAACAATGCATGTATTAAAACTGTAGATTCATTGTTCATTGTTTTTATTACTGTCTGTCATTTTATGATGATTGCAATTGTTCTTATTGTAATTAGTCCAGAATTGCTTTTTAATTAGTCTGTGTTAGGGTTCTTTAATCTGAGTTTCACAGTATAGAGACACCAGTCAACATTACATACAGCAGACAACATTAAAAATGATTACCTGCATTCAGAATGATTGAAAACAATATACACAGGTAAGGGGGCAGCAAAAAACTCTCCTTTTACAATTTGAAGCGTATCAACAATATTGCTGATCTTAGAATAAGTTCATTTGGTGAATAGCTATGCAGTTCAGTATCTCACTAATAAACCCATTGAAACGCTTCAATGAACCCCTTTCTTGCTTTGTTGTTTGCAGATGAAGGAGAGCCATCATGCTATATCTGCCAGTCGTGCAAGGAACTGTTCCCCAGCGCGTGGTTCCTGCTGCAGCACGCTCAGAGCACGCACGGCCTCAGCATCTACCTGGAGGCCGACCCCCTGAAAGGCTCTCCTCCCAGGGACAGGGAGTCGGGGTCCCTGAACTCCCTGAGAGAGAAGATACATCAGCGGCGCCTAGTCAGCCTCCAAAAAACAGACTACTTCTCTCCCTCCTTCACGCCCCCTCCTCGACGGAGCCTGCCCCACCAAATCAACTACCTGTACCCCGAGATGCACCCCGAAATGCAGCCCTACCCCCAGTCTGGAAACGGCTTGTCGGATCGATTCGACAGCCCCGGGCAGGACCAGGCCCTCAACTTCTCAGCCCGGCTTCGAGAGCTGGCTGGGAACATCGTGTCTGCAGAGCCCCCTTCCCCGGTGCGGGGCGGCTCTCCCTTCCTCCAGACCGCCCAGCCCCCCCGCGAGGGCACCCCGCCAGCCGGGGGGAGAGCCAAGTCCTGCGAGTTCTGCGGCAAGACCTTCAAGTCTTTGAGCAACCTGGTGGTACACCGCCGAAGCCACACTGGGGAGAAACCGTACCGCTGCCCCTTCTGTGATCACGCCTGCACCCAGTCTAGCAAGCTGAAGCGCCACATGAAGACACACCGACTTGAGATCGAGCCCCAGGCCTGGGAGAGCTGCCTGGGGGCCGCCTCAGCGCTCAAGGCGAGGGCCAAAGAGTACGAGGGATACCAGGGAGCTGACGAAACCAAGCCTGACACGGCAAAGAAATCGCATGAAAGCGAGGGCCAGGAGTTTGTTCTCCAGGCGGAGGTTTCCGAGAAGCTGCCGGAGAAGAAGAACCATTGGCCAGGGAGCAGCCTGTATGCGTGCGTCCCTTCACGGATGAGAAAGCTCAAGGGCCTGTATCCGAGCCTGGAGGAGCAGGAGGCTGAGGACCTCGCTGCGAGACAGCTCCCCTCAGACACAGATCTCCAGGAGCTGGCCAACAAGAGCCTGCTGTCCTCCCTGGCACTGTCCCAGGCTTCTCCGGGCAAGCAGGGCCTGCTGAGCTTCCTCAACCGGAGGATCAAACTGGAGCAGAGGGAGGAAACCAGCGGGATCCCACCGCTGCCACCAGTGTACCAGAATAGTTTGTATTCCCAGTGGCTGTCCGGGTACAACGGGTCCATAAACAGCATATCGGACCCCAAGGATCCCACTCCCAGCCCCACTCTGGATTCCAGGAGGGCCTCCCCGTTCGGGAATGCTTCCGAACGCTCCCTGGAGAACTCTCCGGAAAACAACGGCGACTCGCGCGTCCTGACGGAAGACAGCTCGGAGGAGGCCCTGTCTTCGGAGAGCGGGATCGCCAGCGGGAACTGCACCCCAAAGCAGACGGGCGGAGGTGGCGGGGGGAAGCGTGCGGATACCTGCGAGTTCTGCGGGAAACGCTTCAAAAACAGCAGCAACCTGACGGTGCACAGGAGGAGCCACACCGGGGAGCGGCCCTACCACTGCACTCTGTGCTCCTACGCCTGCGCCCAGAGCAGCAAGCTGACACGCCACATGAAGACCCACGCGCCCCACGGGGGCAAGGCTGCCTTCACGTGCCAGGTGTGCCACGTGCCCTTCTCTGTCTACTCCACGCTGGAGAAGCACATGAAGAAACGCCATGCCAACGAGGATGCGGCGACGGATAGCAGTGGCACTGCCCCCTGCGAGATTCGACAGGAGCAGCAGCACAGCCAGTGCTAGGAAACCCAGCCCTGCACGCTAGCGCACAAGAGGGATGGGTTTGTTACAGGCCAAGCTGTGACACAGAGAGAAGGGCTCTGATTTGAGGGTTACATAATGCCTGATTTCTGCTCCCCTGAATGTCGTTTCATTAGTTAGCAACCTGATCTTTTTGTTGTGTAGCCAGATGAATGGTCAGTGTTTTTTTGTGTATTTAATGGAAGTTAAAGTAGAGAGATTACAAAGTATTTCCATTCAAGTTTACCCGATGAAAATGGGCTTTGAAAAGCCAGGGACTGGTTACTGAGGACTTGCTTCTGGGAGTTTTAAAAGAGAAAGACTTCCAGTGGAAACGTTTCTCACTGAATTTACATTGAAGACACTGAGAAGGATTTCCAGTGGAAACGTTTCTCATTGACTTGACTAAGTTTTATTTAGCATTTCTAAATTCAAGCACGAGTGAGTGTTTTAATAGTTACTGATGCATTTCAAAAGAACTCAAACTCCCAGAAGCCTCTAGCTCTCCTAACCCAATCACTGTTTTTTTCTTTGACCCTCGTATTCTCAAGGTCTCTGTTCCTTTATGCAACCTCTTGAAATGAAATTCAAGTCAAGAAGTTATTGGTAAATGTGAACTTAATAATCAAATACACTTTATCATAAGGTGTGTTTCTTTCAGACGTAAGACCTACGAAATACAGAAATGAATATTAGCTGAGATTGAATTTAAATTGTTCCAACCAGATTCCTGTGTGTAACTTCAACACATTTTATAAAATTCTTAATTTAACCTGATTTTTTTAACAGTAAAACCCCAAAATATTTATTATCCAGATGGTTTTTGCAGACTGTATATGCCCAGGGATTCATTGTAGACATCGCTATGCTATAGATACACATGGTGTTCAATACAGATTTGAATGTATAGGCACTGTACCTTTCCATTGTCAAAGCTGGAAAAATGGGGGTGGAGCTAGTGACAAGACCTGCCCCTTGCAGTTATTTGACTTGAATTGATAGATGTTCTTTTGCATATGTATTTTCCTAGTCTAGTTTAGTAATAACTTTTAAAATATATAAACATGTTTGTTACTAATATTTTTGCTGCTCTTCAGTCTATGCATTTGTAAATGTCCTTCGTAATGTTTAAAAAAGAAAGTTGACCTAAAAGGGTGTCTGTAAATAGAATTTGTAGAAGCTTCATTACTTATAATAATAATATTAATACGTGGAGTGTTTTGGGTTTTTTTTTGGAGATGTGGGTATATTTTATACGTGCTTATTTATAACATAAGAAAAAATTAGATTTAAAAAATCTTTTTTTTTTACTTGAAAAATGTGGGTGTTTTCTATGTACAGTATATTGTTTAAGGGATTTTTAATAATTCTTATTTGACATGTTGCATATATTGAATATACTGTTGTTGTAGGGTACTTAATAAAGATGTTTTTAATTTATTTCACTTTAAAAAGCATGCTGACTGTGCATAATTTGACCAGAGCACTTATTTCAAACTTTCAGTACCATTCTTGTTTTGCTTTTTATCTGACAGTACAGATTAATTAATTTCTCTTTTTGTTTTTATGAATAATTACATATAATTGACTTTAATTACCAATAGACAAATTGCTGTATGCTTTACCTCTTACTCGACCGTGGCTCATTTAGGACAGTGGGGAAAAATAATTACAAATGTGTTACACTGAGACACTTCAAACCGTTATCAGTCAACAAAAGTTTGACTATTTAATTAGGGAGCTACATCTACACCTCTGTATGTTTGAATCGTTATTCCACTTTGGGGGTAAAACTGATGCTGGTGTCTGGGTTGAGGACGTACAAAACAATTAATAAAAGGCTTAAAACTGTTCGTTTTACTGCTGTTGGAATACTGGTGCAAGTCGTATACTACTGCCTTACATTTCAAAAAGTTAAACCACACAAATACGTACTCATCAAATGCAGAAACATTAGCGCAGTAAAAGTTAGACAGTACCTATGTAAATGCAGAATGGTTTTAGAGAAGAAAGCTGTGAATTCAACTGCAAGACTCTATCATCTGACAATAGATGCCCACACGGAGACAGACCTCAGCGTCCAGCAGAGAGGGTAAAGAAGGGGTCCGTAAGCTTGTTCTTAAATAAATGGTGTTGGATCTCACAGCACGAACACACCTGAGGAGGGAGCCGCCACTGTGGGTAAGTGATATATATATATATATATATATATATATATATATATATATATATATATATATATATATATATATATATATATATATAATCATTCCTGATATTTTAAGTATACAGTACGAAACAACTGAATCCCCAAAATTATAGTTGAAAGGGATTTTTGCCATGCTAATCGTGCCAGGCAGTAGTGATACTAGATCAGAATAATTTAACCAGTTCAAATTGACTTAGCTAGAGCATGATCTATGCAGAATCTTATTGTGCCCCACATATCACAGCTTTTAAAAACGTGTGCCTTAAAAATGTATAGCGATTGTATGGATACAAATAAATATTGTTTTGTTTTTGTTTTTTGGGGGACTGTAGTTGCAAATTTAACTGAAATCTTGCCAAATACATCTGCAATATGTTCTCATTGACGTTTAATTTCTCTTTTCAAAAACCGAACTTCTGAGAATTAAGACTCGAGCAAACGCAGATTTTTTTTTTATTAAATATTTAGGCGTATTTGACATGCAAATTGTGATCTGAACTTCAACACCTGCTGTACTGCTTTCAATTTCAGTCCAGGCATCCTGAACTTAATAAACCTGCTTAATACATTTTGAAGTTTACTTTCTTTTTTAGACAGAAAGAGAGAGAGAATTCAAAAACAACAAACAACTCTATATTTGAAAAGTCACGTGAGCACAATTTCAGACTGAGAAATTTATATTAGCTACTTTATAGCTGCAATGTACTGTACAGTATTTAATACATGTACAGCTATGCCTCTATTTAGACATCTGACTAACACAAACAAAAACGTGCACCACTGAATGGAAAATGGCTCTTAAACAGTAAAGTACAGAACAATTTATTGAAATAGCTTGAATTAACCAAATTAGTTAATTATCGAATCATGAAATAAGGAAGGACTGTACTTACAAAAAATATATACCATGAAGAAAATTAAGTACATACTATTAATGTATGAAGAGTATGCCTTCACAGATAATCACAGATATATTTGTGTTCCACCTTATAAAGAGAATACAGAGACTTGACATACGTAAATAGACACCCAGGTTTGAAAGAACACCTGCTTATTCTGGAACCATAAATGCAAAACATGAGTGGTGTTAATACTGTGTGGTGCAGCCCTTTGTCACACTGTGGGGATGAGATCAGCAATCCTGGTCTGTGGGATTGCAGCCCATTCCTGGTACAGAATCTGTATGAGGGAGTCCCGGGGAGTGGGTTTACTGGGACGCTTTCTCAGGGATCGGTCAAAGAGGTGCTCAATGGTACAACCAACACATACAAACAGCACAGTACAATAAATACAATAAGATTAATAAATTAGTTTATGTGGTAGAGGAGAGCTCTCAGGTGCTCAGTGGGGTTCATGTGGTTGAGGAGAGCTCTCAGGTGCTCAGTGGGGTTCATGTGGTTGAGGAAAGCCCTCAGGTGCTCAGTGGGGTTCATGTGGTTGAGGAGAGCTCTCAGGTGCTCAGTGTGGTTCATGTGGTTGAGGAAAGCCCTCAGGTGCTCAGTGGGGTTCATGTGGTTGAGGAGAGCTCTCAGGTGCTCAGTGGGGTTCATGTAGTTGAGGAGAGCTCTCAGGTGCTCAGTGGGGTTCATGTAGTTGAGGGGAGCTCTCAGGTGCTCAGTGGGGTTCATGTAGTTGAGGAGAGCGCTCAGGTGCTCAGTGGGGTTCATGTGGTTGAGGAGAGCACTCAGGTGCTCAATGGGGTTCGTGTGGTTGAGGAGAGCCCTCAGGTGCTCAGTGGGGTTCATGTAGTTGAGGAGAGCTCTCAGGTGCTCAATGGGGTTCATGTAGTTGAGGAGAGCTCTCAGGTGCTCAGTGGGGTTCATGTAGTTGAGGAGAGCTCTCAGGTGCTCAGTGGGGTTCCTGTGGTTGAGGAGAGCTCTCAGGTGCTCAATGGGGTTCATGTAGTTGAGGAAAGCCCTCAGGTGCTCAGTGGGGTTCATGTGGTTGAGGAGAGCTCTCAGGTGCTCAATGGGGTTCATGTAGTTGAGGAGAGAGCTCAGGTGTTCAATGGGGTTCATGTAGTTGAGGAGAGTGCTCAGGTGTTCAGTGGTGTTCATGTGGTCGAGGATAGCCCTTGTGAAGTCACTGAGATGCTGCTTTCCTCTAACAGTTTCTGAATAGTTGCACATAACTCTTACACAGCTCGTATAGGTCATCATGGATCACATGACACATCACAGGACCACAAAAATTTGTATACATTGCAAATTTGGGTATTTTCTAATTCTAGTGACTTTTTGTTTTGGACAGTCAACATAATGAAGAAGTTATCAACCTTATTGTCTACTCACGGGCCAATTCAAGACCACAGACACCATTACCACACACTTAGAAACACAAGAACATAAGAAAAGTTTGGAAACAAGAAGAGGCTGTTCTGCCCATCAAGATGTGTCCCTTCCACGCACACCATTCACCCTGACTAGGGGGGTCTAATTTAATAAGACATAATCTAGTTGTTTTTTTGCTGGAATGGTCCAACTACAAGAGAGCTGTTTCTGAAAGCTGCAGAGATGAAGACTGGCAGTGTGGTGTGGGAGTGGGGGAGGGGGCTCAGCCTGCAGTGAGAGGGTCTCTCAGGAGGATGATGTGCTTTTTGTTCTTGTAATTCCCCCCAGCTCTCCCCAAAAATAGGGATAAACGGCAGCTTCCTGACTCTTACTTTCTCAAGTTCCTGCCTTGCTTCTGATCTAAACACTGCAATTAGGAGCCAGCATTAGCATTCTCTGGGCTAGGTGGAGTGCTGGGTTCCACACAGAAGAGTTCAGAATCTTCCACTGGGGTCCCATTCTGATCCCAGGGTATTACCCTGAGCTGGCAAAGCCAGTGGCAGATCACAGTGCTACCAGCAAAACAAATATTGCACAACATAGTCCTGATATGGTAGTGCACTTTCAGTCTGGTATTGGATCACAGTAGGATAATTTTCTCACTTCTAGTCTATCAATGGCAGCTTCATCCCATTGTAGCTGCCCTTGAGCTATCATTCCCACTTAGTGGACAACTATTGCATTATGACTGTATACATTGCTATTGAAAATCATAGGGTATAGTTAGGATACTGTGGTACCCTTCTACCAATGGTAGCCATTCCATTGTACCTGCCCTTGTGCTACCATTGCCTTTGTAGTGACACTGTCTGTCTGCATTGCCATTGAAGATCATTTAGAAAGGCAAGTTAGCACACTGTGGTCTAATTCTACAGGTGAAATGTGTTGGACAGTAATGTAATCTCCATCTCAAAGCAAACACAATCACTGGGCACCAGAGAAGGCTTGAGGCATGGAGACTAAACTGCTCCATCACCCCCTAAGAGAAAGGGTGCTCCCTCCAGTCCAGGGCAGACTTGAGGCATGGAGACTGAACTGCTTCCTCATGCCCTACAAGAAACAGAGGTCCCTCCAGTCCAGAGCTGTATTAAGGCATGGAGTATTTAAAATATTCCATATTAAAATTATGAAAAATATATTCTACATGTACAATATTGTCCTATGAGGCTTTATTTTCATTCTGTATAGCAATTACAGCACATACTAAACCTGCACAATTCAGATGCTATATTTTGCTACTTTATATGTCAGAGCAGGTCAGTTTTTAACAGCAACTGTGACATTAACAGCATGGTGATGAGAAGGGTCTGGTGCTTTATCTGCAGTGATATGAAACAGCTTTGAATGCATATCTACATACGACACCACAGCACGGAAACTGCAAGCATTTGGATGCCCAAGTGAGTTAATTCTTTGCATGCAAGTAGACAAGAGTGACTGCGAAATCTGGAGCAACACATCCCACCATTCAGTCTCTATAAGCCAGGCGCTCCCGACCGAAGACTATAATTACCAAGTCTTTTGTAATCGTGTGGCTGGCTTGATTCAGCCCGAATGACTGAACATCTCCTTCCCTAATGACAAGCTGCTCCTGTCATTTTAATTGGATCATTATGATGCTTCTGATCTTGATAGCTAATTAACAGCGGGGCTTTTTAATAAAAGAGAAATGCGACCATATGTAATATGTCGTCCTCCCCCCCTGGTCCATCTGTGACACTGACACGATTACGGTGTCATTACAGAGCATCAGGTCTCTTTCGCTTCCACAATTAGCGTTCAGAGTCTTTCAAGGGGAATAATGGTTCAAGCAGGGAGGGGGTGGGGCTTATAGAAAAATCAAATAAAGGGGAGATGAGCTGACCTCGCTGTGCTAGGATTACTAGGAGTTCCCGTAAGAGCAAGCACTGTTTAAAACAATTGCCTTTTTGATTTAAATGTCCCTATTTGCTGATAGTATGGAGTCTCAGAGTTGACTCTAATAAGATGGGAGATCCCTTTACTAGATAAGGTCTGTTCCTCTTATGGGCATCAATAAAATGATCTTGGTGAATGGGTCCTATTTTGAGACAAGAGGAAATATTCAAACAAGAATAAACAGCTAGATCTGCTCAGAACTCGAATTCAATATAATTGTTAATTGCGTTTGACTTTTGCACTTGATTCAAAGTAGGGCACAGAAGTCTATTCAGATTTCTTGAACACTCCCTTTCCAAATTTGCAAATGGAATCACAAAGTAGTCTTCTCCTGTGGTATATAACAGATACATAGCCTTGTTGTGATCAGAAATTTCCCTAGATAATATGATAATCGATAATACATTCTCAGTACAATAAATCTTCACGACTAATCAATAATATCACAATAAACAATTATTGTTCCAACTGTTCTGCAAACCAGACAGCAATCTTTGAATGAGGGGTTATAGTAAGGGCTTGGTTGGCAGGTGCTTCTGTATCCAGTGTGCAGATTTCTGATATAGTTGAGATATGTGTGCAGGATTCTAGTCCAGCTTGTCTCCCAGGCTCTCAGCTTCTTGAACAAGGTCACACAGCACCCTATATATAGAATACAATGTCTTTCCATTAGATTAGCACAGTGCAGTCTTTACCATGGCTTTGCCAGCATTGAGCCTAATACAGTACTGTGCAAAAGTTTTAGGCAGGTGTGAAAAAATGCTGTAAAGTAAGAATGCTTTCAACAATAGACATGTTAATAGTTTATATTTATCAATTAACAAAATGCAAAGTGAGTGAACAGAAGAAAAATCTAAATCAATATTTTGTGTGACCACCCTTTGCCTTCAAAACAGCATCAATTCTTCTAGGTACACTTGCACACAGTTTTTGAAGGAACTCGGCAGGTAGGTTGGCCCAAACATCTTGGAGAACTAACCACAGTTCTTCTGTGGATTTAGGCAGCCTCAGTTGCTTCTCTCTCTTCATGTAATCCCAGACAGACTCGATGATGTTGAGATCAGGGCTCTGTGGGGGCCATACCATCACTTCCAGGACTCCTTGTTCTTCTTTACGCTGAAGATAGTTCTTAATGACTTTCGCTGTATGTTTGGGGTCGTTGTCATGCTGCAGAATAAATTTAGGGCCAATCAGATGCCTCCCTGATGGTATTGCATGATGGATAAGTATCTGCCTGTACTTCTCAGCATTGAGGAGACCATTAATTCTGACCAAATCCCCAACTCCATTTGCAGAAATGCAGCCCCAAACTTGCAAGGAACCTCCACCATGCTTCACTGTTGCCTGCAGACATTCATTCGTGTACCGCTCTCCAGCCCTTCGGCGAACAAACTGTCTTCTGCTACAGCCAAATATTTCAAATTTTGACTCATCAGTCCAGAGCACCTGCTGCCACTTTTCTGCACCCCAGTTCCTGTGTTTTCGTGCATAGTTGAGTCGCTTGGCCTTGTTTCCACGTCGGAGGTATGGCTTTTTGGCCGCAAGTCTTCCATGAAGGCCACTTCTGACCAGACTTCTCCGGACAGTAGATGGGTGTACCAGGGTCCCACTGTTTTCTGCCAATTCTGAGCTGATGGCACTGCTGGACATCTTCCGATTGCGAAGGGAAGTAAGCATGATGTGTCTTTCATCTGCTGCAGTAAGTTTCCTTGGCCGACCACTGCGTCTACGGTCCTCAACGTTGCCCGTTTCTTTGTGCTTCTTCAAAAGAGCTTAGACAGCACATCTGGAAACTCCTGTCTGCCTTGAAATTTCTGCCTGGGAGAGACCTTGCTGATGCAGTATAACTACCTTGTGTCTTGTTGCTGTGCTCAGTCTTGCCATGGTGTATGACTTTTGACAGTAAGCTGTCTTCAGCAACCTCACCTTGTTACCTTGTTAGTTTGGCTGTTCCTCACCTAGTTTTATTCCTCCTACACAGCTGTTTCTGTTTCAGTTAATGATTGTGTTTCAACCTACATATTGAATTGGTGATCATTAGCACCTGTTTGGTATAATTGTTTAATCATACACCTGACTATATGCCTACAAAATTCCTGACTTTGTGCAAGTGTACCTAGAAGAATTGATGCTGTTTTGATGGCAAAGGGTGGTCACACCAAATATGGATTTGATTTAGATTTTTCTTCTGTTCACTCACTTTGCATTTAGTTAATTGATAAATATAATCTATTAACATGTCTATTTTTGAAAGCATTCTTACTTTACAGCATTTTTTCACACCTGCCTAAAACTTTTGCACAGTACTCGTTCACACTGTAAACCGAGCTAGTTCTTTATATATTACTGAATACAACTGACATGGAACGCAAAGAGGAGAAGAATGCTTTCAAGACCTCCAGATTGAAGTATCTGCACTGTACAAGAAGGTGATGGGTTGTAAATGGTCAGTCTGGGAAGTAACTGGCCAGTTTAAACAGTTAGCAGTTTATATATTTTTATTTTTTGCAGTGTCACCTGTTTTTAGTGACAGTATTGTGTGCAGGACAGTGAAGCTCTCTCTAAGTACAGCTGGTACACCAGAGTGTAACCATTAACCTGCCCCCCCTGCAACACTACCACTATTTTCAACATACAGCAAATGTGGTATTTTCTGTTTTAAATCCCATAGGGGCAAAGTGTTTCAGGGGGACATGTTATTAGTTACACTCTGGTGTACCTGATGCCAGTTTAGCCATGATTCTTAGAGCTCACAGGGATGCCTTAACATATGAGTTTATAAAAGGCCCAAAGACGTGAGATAACTGAAACAGAAAACTGAAAAATCTAAAGGACAAGAATACACCCGTACACATAACTGTGATATTCCAATACCATATAAACACATTTTAAACTCTGACAGTGTCACTTTTCAGGTCAGCAATTAAAAACCTTGCGGCTACCTAGAGTCACATTTCCACCTGCATCATGAAACCAGTCTGTAGAACTCAATCTCATCTCAATCCCAGTATCAAACTGGGGCTGCAGCCGGTTTCATCTGCAATCTACAATCTCCAATCCAATCTGCCACCAGACCAGAGTTCTCTGAAGCTCTCTGAAGATACTAACGGGCTCACAAGGGAAGCTGTATGTGGGAATTGTAAAGTGGAAAGGCATAGAACAGCATTTGCCCAAACAGCTCTCTCTATAAGAGGTACTTTATTCTGGAACTCACTTCCTTGAGAAATTAAGGTCTTAATTTTAAAATATTGTGTAATAAATTTAAGGCTTGGTTGAAACATAATCAATTATGCAATCATTACTTTATTCAGGATGTATTTGAATTGTGTATATTGGATATTTATATTATATAAATTGTACTATAACTTGATTTTGTAAGCTGCTGATTGCTATGCACTTTTAATAGGTAATTTATGACTTTAATGTTGTATGTGTTTTTAATCAAATATTCAATAGGAGGTTTGCTATAGTTTAGAGTAGAAGTAATATGGAGATTTATTACAGTTGTCATCAATGTCTGCCTGGGGACTGTCAATGGAAATTAGTTTGCTGGCTAAATTGAAAAAGCAATGCATCCTGTGTCATGCAAGTGACACCTGTGCTGTAATTATATGTGACACTGATAATTACAAAAAACAAAGATCACCTGTACGTATCATGCTTTTGTATCATTGCTGTGTTTAAATTAATTCACCAGCCTCCAATATTTTTCTTACAGTACAATATATTCACAGCCTTCATATTCTGCCTACATATTGTTTACTGCAGTCTGAGAAACCCGCCTCTCACATCCTTCTCATTGGAGGCTCATTAGGTCACTTCCATCAACAGTGTGGAGAGATCGAGTTCTGGGGCTGACAGACAGACAGACAAGAGTCCAATTATAATGGATTTGATCTGCTGCTGATGGAAATGAACAAGATGGATTTCAGACCGCTTTCAAGCCAGTCCCAGTGGCAAGTGGAAACACAGTACAGCTCCTACTGGATTGAGAGTGTTTTGAAACTGGTTTTGCCCGTGCCATCTGCAGCAGACAAGGATCAACCCAGTTTGAACTGGGACTACGCCATTCATTCCCAGTCTGGATTTGGACTCGCTGGTCTCTCTAATCAGTGTCCAATGCAAAGGGTGGTAGAAGTAGGGTGACCATATGCCTCCAGGTTCACCGGGGCGCCTTGGGACAGTTCAGGCTTTTTAGCCTCCATCGCAATGCATTCTGATAATTGCAGTCCTTCTTCTCTTAAAGAAAAGAAGACATGACACAGGTAAAAGGTACCAGAATGCATTCCGATACAAGAAAACCTGAACTGTCCCAAACTGTCCTGATGAACATGGAGACATAGAGTCACCCTAGCTAGAGCTGGCTCGTGTTAAACATTGAAGTGCAGAGACAAAACAGGGGGAGGGCTGTGGATTACTGGCACTGTGAGAGAAGTGCTGAAGCCAGGTGACTGGATTTATAAATGGGAATCATAAAACCTGTGATGCATACATACAGGCCATATTTACAGTGCTGACTCTCCTTCCCTCACCTGCCCACTGAAGTTGTGAGAGGAGCCCTCTGCTCTGTGTCATAAGAGAGCAGCCTCCTGTCCATCAGAGGGCTCTATGCTGCTGCGGAGTTCACGCCTTCATGCCCAGCCTAACCAATATCCAGTAACCCAGGTTTATATATTAGAGTTAAATTTATTTACGCATGTCTTAAACAATAAAAACTGTTTGATTGACTTCTACACTATAGCTACCAGTTACATATAATAGAGCTAATTCCAGGCTAATAGGTCATATGCTTATCTAAGATGTCACCACAAATACCCCATTGAGGGGTATGCCAGCGATGACAGAAGGAATTTGATCAATATCGTACCTCATAGCCTGGAATCAGCCATCCTATTGATACCACAAGTATGTTATAGGAGTCAATCAATTGAATTTGTAGAAAGCTGTTTATGATTAGGTGTAACCTAGCAACCGCCTAGGGTCCTCCAGGATGGGCAGGAGTTAGCTGGGGAGAAAGTTTCAGGGAAGGAGCCGTTAACATCCTGACAACTTTTTACACTGAGAACTTTAAAGTCTGTGTGACGGGGTACTGCCCCGTCTTTATGATCAATGTTGGGACTGGCAGGGAGGGGGTTAAAATTCCTCCCTGCCAGAAAAACATGTGAGAATGTGGCTGGAGCCCTAATTGACTAATCAGTAATTATTGAATAATTGGGCTCCAGCCACAGGGGATAAAAGCCAGGGGAGAGGCCCTGGCTAGGAGGAGAGTAGGAGAAGGAAAGTTCCAGAAGAGTGTTTTGTTCGTGCTGTGTCTTTGTAAGTTTTTGGTTCCAGTGAAGGCAACGCCCAGCCTGGAAACTTTATTTTGTAAGTTTTTGATTTGTGTTGGTATTTTATGTTTAAATCTTTTTGTTTGGCCCTCGTGCTGATTTATTTTGTATTTTTTCATTAAAAATCTTTATTTTGAACTTAAAACTGTCTCTGAGTCTCAAACCTCGGTCCATCCTGTCACAGGTTGGTGTCAGAAGTGGGATAGCGCCACCTGGAGGCTCAGAGCAGTAATTTTTTTTTTTTTTCTTGAATTTTGGGAGTTTTTTTTTTTTTTTTTGGAAAATGGGGAAGAAGAGCAGACAGCAGCAAAGGCAGGAGAAGCAGCAGCCGAAGAAATGTAGGCTGCTGCAACAACAGCCACCCCAGCTGGAGGACCCAGCCAGTCTTTTCCCCTGGTGCTCCTGGTGCGGGAAGGAGGATCATCAGTGGAGGTCCTGTCCAGATGGGCTACCAGCTGACTGGTGTGGGTACTGTGAGGTGGATGGCCACAACTGGGCAGGATGCCCCCACAATCGTGACCAGGAGCAGCTGCAAACCCCGTCCTCGGCAGCCACCCCACCACTTCCTACATCACTGCCTTCACCACCATCCCAGGAAATATGGGACTGGTTGATGCACCCTGAGGCAGACCTCTCCCACGACCTCCCCATAGTTATCAACACGCTGTGGCGTCGAGATGGGGGGAGGTGGGAAAAGTGGGAGGAACAGCATCACCCGGCATCCTTCGCAGAGCTGGCCCTGATGGTCATTAATTACCTGGCGGTAGATATGGGAGACGCCCCAATCATTCCAACAAAGAAGGTGGAGCTGTCGTCCCGAGAGCCAGAGAGGGGTGAGCCATCGTCCCGAGAGCCAGAGAGGGGTGAGCCGTTGTCCCGAGAGCCAGAGAGGGGTGAGCTGTTGTCCCAAGAGCCAGAGAGGGGTGAGCCGCCGTCCCGAGAGCCAGAAGGGGAGGAGCTGTCGTCCCGAGAGCCAGAGAGGGGTGAGCCGCTGTCCCGAGAGCCAGAGAGGGGTGAGCCGCTGTCCCGAGAGCCAGAAGGGGAGGAGCCGCTGTCCCGAGAGCCAGAAGGGGAGGAGCCGCTGTCCCGAGAGCCAGAAGGGGAGGAGCCGCTGTCCCGAGAGCCAGAAGGGGAGGAGCCGCTGTCCCGAGAGCCAGAAGGGGAGGAGCCGCTGTCCCGAGAGCCAGAAGGGATGGAGCCGTCGTCCCGAGAGCCAGAGAGGGGTGAGCCGCCGTCCCGAGAGCCAGAAGGGGAGGAGCTGCCGTCCCGAGAGCCAGAATGGGGGCCGCTGCCGTCGCCCAGAGAGGGGGAGCCACTGCCGTCGCCCAGAGAGGGGGAGCCGCTGCCGTCGCCCAGAGAGGGGGAGCCCGACCGTCCACAGCCCGAGAGGGAGGAGCCCGACCGTCCACAGCCCGAGAGGGAGGAGCCCGACCGTCCACAGCCCGAGAGGGAGGAGCCCGACCGTCCACAGCCCGAGAGGGAGGAGCCCGAACGTCCACAGCCCGAGAGGGAGGAGCCCGAACGTCCACAGCCCGAGGGGGAGGAGCCCGAGCGGGAGGAGTCGGTGCGTCCACGGCCCGAGCGGGAGGAGTCGGTGCGTCCACGGCCCGAGCGGGAGGAGTCGGTGCGTCCACGGCCCGAGCGGGAGGAGTCGGTGCGTCCACTGCCCGAGAAGGGGAAGCCCACAGGCCTAGGGCTGAAGGGACCTGTAGGGGAAGAATATAGGCTGTTCCCACCTCCACCGCCAGCAGAGGGGCAACAGTCGGAGCTGTCTATCCCTCCACCGCCAGCAGAGGGGCAACAGTCGGAGCTGTCTATCCCTCCACCGCCAGCAGAGGGGCAACAGTCGGAGCTGTCTATCCCTCCACCAGAGGGAGCCGGGCCGCCGTTCCCGTCTCCGCCTCCCGAGGGTCCGCTGCTGGTGCCGTCGCCTCCCGAGGGTCCGCTGCTGGTGCCGTCGCCTCCCGAGGGTCCGCTGCTGCTGCCGTCGCCTCCCGAGGGTCCGCTGCTGCTGCCGTCGCCTCCCGAGGGTCCGCTGCTGCTGCCGTCGCTTGGGGTCTTCGGGGATCCTGCTTCGCCTGGGGTCGCTACACTATGGCCGGAGCCCCACGGAGGGGAGTTGCTGGCCATGAAGAGGGGGAGGGAGGTCAGGAGACCAGCTCCCCCAGCGGCACTTTCGCGGCAAGATGGTGTGTGGCCGGAGCCCCGGAAGAGGGAGCTGCCGGCCACGAAGAATTGGGTGGTGCCGGACGTCCCACCATGGCCACCCCCATGGACACTGTGCTTCCCCCTCTTCCGGGACTGAGACTGAGGGGGGAGGTGGCCATTTAGGCCATGTTGTGCTTGGCACAAGGGGGGGGATATGTGACGGGGTACTGCCCCGTCTTTATGATCAATGTTGGGACTGGCAGGGAGGGGGTTAAAATTCCTCCCTGCCAGAAAAACATGTGAGAATGTGGCTGGAGCCCTAATTGACTAATCAGTAATTATTGAATAATTGGGCTCCAGCCACAGGGGATAAAAGCCAGGGGAGAGGCCCTGGCTAGGAGGAGAGTAGGAGAAGGAAAGTTCCAGAAGAGTGTTTTGTTCGTGCTGTGTCTTTGTAAGTTTTTGGTTCCAGTGAAGGCAACGCCCAGCCTGGAAACTTTATTTTGTAAGTTTTTGATTTGTGTTGGTATTTTATGTTTAAATCTTTTTGTTTGGCCCTCGTGCTGATTTATTTTGTATTTTTTCATTAAAAATCTTTATTTTGAACTTAAAACTGTCTCTGAGTCTCAAACCTCGGTCCATCCTGTCACAGTCTGTTTCAAAGCTCTTTTCAAAATGTCTGCTCTAGTGCACTGGGGTTTGAGATCTGTCCTCTAAATCACTGTAGGAAGAGCGATTAAAAAAAAAAAACATAAACAAGTGCTCAGGCTTTTCTGTTCCGTACCACATCATGGATCGTTATTGCTATGTTGTCTGTTTGACAATGTGGTCAATAATTAGAGCCCTATTATTAATGTATCTGTATATATTACAGATACACATTAATAAAATAACTTAAAAGTCAGCAGTAGGATTTTAAATTTTACTCTGAACTCCACTGGGAGCTAATGCAGCCTGGCTAAGACTGGAGTAATATGATCAGTGAACTTGGTTTTAGTTCAAATTCTAGCCGCTGAATTTTGGACATATTGTAATTTTTTAAGAGAGTTTTTTGAGACACCAGCAAGCAAAGCATTACAATAGTTTATACGAGAAAAAACAAAGGCATGAATCAGCTTTACTGCATCTGCCTGAGTAAGACAGGAGCGAATACTCACAATATTACATAGATGGTAAAAGTAGCTAAAATAACATTAAAACATGTCTTAAAACTTAGCGACTGTAAATATATATATACTGCTTTTAGCGAAAATGATCAAGGAAAACAAGTAATAAGGCACAATAGAGTAGTAATAAAAACTATACTAAGGCTCTCCATTGCGAGTTTAATATGTTGTGTATTGATAATTTATTAATCGAACTGTAATTAGACAAAAAATAAGTTCTGCTGTGCATTAAACTATATTTATGCACAATTTAAACCCCCTCAGCAGCCAATCAGCGTGCAGCATCCAAACATTCTATTTTATAATAAACAGTATCACATCTTCAAATCTATCATCACTATCACCTTGATTAACACTCCAAAAAGCGAGCTGACAGTCCCCGTAGCAAAACGCCATCACTCTGACGTCCACTTGTTTGATTTCAGCCCCATTGACTACGCAGAACAGCTAAGAAGAGCTGCTTTGTATTCAAGTCTATGACCCATTGGCCTTGGAGTCGCCTTCCTGGAAGAGCTTAATGAAGTCACCCAGCCCTCTCTACGCTGACTGAATTACACTCAATGAACATCCCACTCTCCTGGTCAAGCAGTCAGCACCGGTCAGTCAGACAGGATACCTGCTGGGGCAATGAGGGTCAACCCAGGTCTGTGGCCACTGACCCCTGACCTGACCATGACCCTCGACCTTGGAGAGCTGTCAAGTCCAGTCCAGGCCAGCCAGTGGTGTGGTGTGAGGGGTCAGCTGGGTCAGTGACTGGACAAGCCTACCCCTGGAGCCAGCCTCTATTAGACAACTTTATTAGATGTTATTAGATTTCATTGGATTCACTGCCACTCTACAATCCCTCCATCTGTCAGTACATCACACAGCTGGCCTAAATTACACAGTTTCTAATTCCTCATGCAGAGTTCATGTTACTTATAACATGTTATAGCTAACTATAGCTAAATCTGCAACTGTTTAAGTGCTGAAAACAGTTAAAAAGGTCTAATTAGCAATGTATTAGTTCAATTAAGGGTCTAGTTAAGTAACTCAGAACTCAGTTGGAATGAAAACCAGGAGACACAGGGGGACCCCAGGACCAGGGTTGGAAAGCCCTGTCTTAGGTGGTGAGGGAGGGAGCAGTTCAGTCTCCCTGGGAAGCCCTGCCCTGAGAGAAAGGGGGCTCCCTCCAGTCCAGGGTAGGCTTTTCTTTCTTTCTTCTGTTTGTTCCCCAGGGTAGTATAGAGATGTGTGGGAAAGCTTGGCTCCAGTAATTCTTGACTGCTGGGAGGACAGAAGGCATGGGCACCTTTAACCGCTAATTAGAGTGCTGGAGAGAGACCGCTGCACATAGCAGGTGGGGAGAGGGCTGAGAACAGAGGCATTCTCCCACAGTGGACATGCAGCATGGGAATGTGCACTGCACTCTGAGACAGAAGGAAGCTGATTGAGGCAGTCACTATATGCCAGTGTAGGATTCCTAACTCTGAGCCATAGAGGGTCTAGGTTTGTCATCACTTTCTTTTTTATTTAAGTAGATGTAAAAACACTCATTGACAAACAGACAGACAGACAGTTAGACACAATGTCATTGATAGGTACTGCCTTCCTCTTTTTTTAAGTGAGTGCCACTCATCATCTAAATAGAGGCACGATAAAGAGTTCTGTAGTTACTCTCTGAATGAGGCGAGCCGAATAACCCAGAGGAGTCCTCACGAGTGAAACAACCACAGAACGCTCACTGAGTGATAGAAGAAGAGTAATCTTTAAGAAAGAGGTGGTTTGTTTAAAACTTTATTTAACAGCTGATATCAGAGAATTACTTTCCTTTGATCCTCATCTGCTTAGCAACGCAGCCTCATTTCTTCCGGTCATGCTGTTATTGGATTTGAATCGGAGAAAGATTCCAAAATGCAATCCGGTAAGAAAAATCCTCACTCTGAACCACTGAATATGAAAAAGGCATTTGATGCCAGATCTGTCTGTGTTTTCGCAAAAATGGATATTGTCCATATTTTACCTCTAAGCAAGGTGGGATTTCTGTAAGGAAATATTATGCAATATTTTTTATTCTGAAAATGAATAGGGTAAAAAGAATTCCTTTAAATGTGTCTGTGCTCTCTCACACACACACACCCACACACCCACACACCCACAGCCACACGAACACCTTTTGACAAATAAAGCCGTTTGTAATTATGTGAATTTCCATAGCACAGAGATCACACACACACCTCCGCTAGCCTGCAAACCTGAACCTGTAATTAGGGGGTAAAGGGGGGGGGGGGGGGGGGGGGGGGCTCAGCCGCCCAGAGAAAGGGAGGTGGGGGAGGGGTGCTGTGACAGCCTAATCTCTGAAGAGGCTCTAATTGCAGGGGCTGTCTGTGTGTGAGTGTGCAAATCATACACACCTGCCCCTCCTTGCCCTCCTCTCCCTCCCTCCCTGACATACCCTGCAGTGTGTGCAGAGCTGACAGTGTCAACAAGGCCCCTGGGGGAACAACACCCTTCTCAAAGGATCTTCAAAGGCAACAAAGGCAGGCAACAGCACTACAATGTCAATGGTCCTGTACTGAGGGGCAATGGTAGCACAAGCACAGGGCTGCCATTGGTAGAATGGAACCACAGTATGCTGACTATACCCTTCCCAAATGCTCTACAGTGGCAATGCAATGGATTGGTGTAATATTCAGACACAATGACATTTAATGTGGTGCCTGTCTGTCTGCATTTCTTCATCTTTTCCAATTGATGCAAGTAGAGGTGCAAGACCATCATAATAGATCGTAGATCACATTTCCATTCTTTATTATTTATTACTCAAATCATGAAACCAATAGTATGATAAGATACTTAAGGAAAAGCTATTTGCACACAGGTGCTCTGCCAACTGCACCTGTTACACGGTTTGCAACAGAAGCAATAACAAGTAATCTCCATTACTTTTTGCCCTGAAAAGCAATCGGATTACTTGTCCATATTACATAAGAAATCAGATTTGTAAGTAACTCGTTTCTGTTACTAGTTACTTGAAGAACCCTGGATGTAATGTATTAGAGACTGACAGAGGCAAGCCTGTGCACATGGTACAGATCTGTATGTGCTGCTCCTTCCTCTGGGACTCTGTGTACCATGTAGTTCTGGAAGGCTCTGGTATGGCTTGTGACTGAGGGTGTTATGAACTGAAGCTAATTAAATATCCCTCCTTCTCTATGCAGCTCTTATTCATTATTCATGAGCCAGAGGAAGAAAACAACAGCTTACAGCAACACTTGAGTCTTGAGCTGCCTCACTCAGACCAGAGTGATACTCACACACTCCCAACCTGAAAATAAACCTGAATACACACACCACACATGGAACAATAGTGCATCTTAAGTATATTCATGAGAATTGCATTGTACAGTTCCATATAAAACATCTAAATACATCGACATGTTTACAATGTATTCTATTATTATTTATTTCTTAGCAGACGCCCTTATCCAGGGCGACTTACAATTACAAGATAGCACATTATTTTTACATACAATTACCCATTTATACAGTTGGGTTTTTACTGGAGCAATCTAGGTAAAGTACCTTGCTCAAGGGTACAGCAGCAGTGTCCCCCACCTGGGATTGAACCCACGACCCTCCGGTCAAGAATCCAGAGCCCTAACCACTACTCCACACTGCTGCCCCTATAAATATATCGCCTATGAAAAATATATCATACTTTTTTTTTTGATGCCTACAGTGCAGAGGTTTCCAGAAGTATCAACATTTTAATCTCATGTTACGCCTCTGACTAGCAGTTTGATTCAATGTTTTAAGAAGTGGAATCAAATTACAGAAATATTGCTTAAAAAACGTTCTTCTCATTGGCTTTACTGACATTATTATGGGTACTAAAAATATTCTTATTCTTCAGTAGTTTTTCTGTTTTTTGCAATAGGAATTCAAGATGCAATAGGAATTCAATGCCCTAGACCAACTATTGCACCTATAGCATTATAAAATACAGTGAGCCCTCTTCACAAAAAGAACAGTTTTAAGAAATATTTTTAAGAACAGTTTTTTGAGGAGTGTTTTCAAACATGGAATAACCCACTCTTAAACATTTGAAAGATAGTTTGTTAACTGCCGGCTTGATTTGATTAAACAAAACAGGCTTTAAAACAGTCCTTAACAAATTGCATTTCAAACAGTCCTTCAAGTTTGTAAACAAGGCCCAACGTCACATGACCAAAAAATGGTTTGCACTACTGCCCACCCACACACCAGCCAGTAGTCACTAAAGCAGTAGATAGGCAAAAACTATTGCCCTCTGGCATCACTCGCCAGTCAACAGTCAAAACACTATTGCCCTCAGACAAACAGACTTGCCTGCAGTTTGCATAGTGGAAAATTAGCAGCCAGGAATGCTTTTTTATGACAAGCCCAAACTACTGTATATCCCACATTAAAGTTTACAATGCGAAATAGACACATTGTAAAGCACAGAGAGGTATGGTAAAGCATATTAATAAACATTGCAAACCCTGATAAACTGTGGGAAATCCATAATATATCCATGGGAAAACTTCAAAAATACTGAAAACTTTTATCTTGGTAAACTTTTATAAGGGCGCTAAAAAGAGGTAAGAAAATGGATTTTATAATCTTGAATAGCTTTCATTTATTAGGGAGCTGGTCTCCGCACATGGAAAGAGACTTGGTCACAATAACACAGATTACTTTTAAATGGGGATACCTGTTCCAGCACTTCCATGCAGCAACAGCAGTAATTGCCCATGCTTAAGACCTTGAAATCGGGTGCATCCGACAGCTATTATACACTCACAGATGGGCTAATCCTCTGGTCTACTTAGACTGTGAAGATTCAGACTCCCCCTAAGGGAAGCTGGCTGCTGTGGTGTTCTGGGTACAGTGGTGGATCCAAACCATTATTACTGAACAATGGCTTCAACCCATACAGACATGTTGGGACAATTCCATTGGGATGCCTTTCTAATCCCAGTGCATTACACTGAGGAAACTCTAGCAAGCAGAACCATTAGCAGGCATTATCAGCAACTTCCCAGTGCATTCAGAGCAAATATGACTGGATCAGTTAAGATTGGATTGGCTATTGACAAGATGAATTGGAATCCTATTGAGACGTCAGAATAAGACAATGGTCCAATCCATAACAGCAAATTACATATTTTTATTATCAAAAGTTGAAACAAAAAGGACATCACATAGTAAAGCAGACTCTCTGGAACTCTCTCCCAGCTTTAGTGGGTGCAGCTCCCACAGTCGCTCGCTTCAAATCAACTCTCAGGACCAGCTTGTTCTCTCTTGCTTTCAGTGCTCTTCAAGCCTGATATCTGTTATTAGCTGTTGTCTAAAATGCGATTTCAGGTTTTTCACTCCATCTTATTCGTATGATTCTGTATGACACACGCATCCACAATGTTTAGAATTCACATCCTCACCCTGTATTTAATGTAATATGCCTGTAGTTAATGTATTTGCATTGTAATATGGCTTTATCTAATGTATTTGCATTTTTTTTTTTTACTGTTTGTATTGAATGTACTATGCATTATTCCTCACTATCTTGTAAAGCGCTTTGTGATGGTGGTCCACTATGAAAGGCGCTATATAAAATAAAGATTGATTGATTGATTGATTGATTGATTGATTGATTGATTGATACAAAAAGGAGACCAGGCCAGAGAAGAGCAACCAGACCGATCCCAGGGTTCAACAGAATGAGCTGTGAAGATGAAGGAACTGCATCTATTAGCCTGAAACAAAGAAGCATCGGGGGGGGGGCTTGAAAAAGTGAACCTTAACCAGTAGGTTAAGAGCAGCACAGAAACCAGGACCACTGAAAATGAAATGGAGACAGACTAAGGACAGAGAGAAGGAGACACTTCTTCACACAGAGAGTGGTGAGGGGATGGAATGGGCTGCCTAGTCATGTTGTTGAAGGAGACACTTCTTCACACAGAGTGGTGAGGGGATGGAATGGGCTGCCTAGTCATGTTGTTGAAGGAGACGCTTCACACAGAGAGTGGTGAGGGGATGGAATGGGCTGCCCAGTCATGTTGTTAAAGGAGACTCTTCTTCACACAGAGAGTGGTGGGGGGTGGAATGGGCTGCCTAGTCATGTTGTTGAAGGAGACACTTCTTCACACAGAGTGGTGAGGGGATGGAAGGGGCTGCCTAGTCATGTTGTTGAAGGAGACGCTTCTTCACACAGAGAGTGGTGAGGGGATGGAATGGGCTGCCTAGTCATGTTGTTGAAGGAGACACTTCTTCACACAGAGAGAGGTGGGGGGATGGAATGGGCTGCCTAGTCATGTTGTTGAAGGAGACACTTCTTCACACAGAGAGTGGTGAGGGGATGGAATGGGCTGCCTAGTCATGTTGTTGAAGGAGACTCTTCTTCACACAGAGAGTGGTGAGGGGATGGAATGGGCTGCCTAGTCATGTTGAAGGAGACACTTCTTCACACAGAGAGTGGTGAGGGGATGGAAGGGGCTGCCTAGTCATGTTGTTGAAGGAGACACTTCTTCACACAGAGTGGTGAGGGGATGGAATGGGCTGCCTAGTCATGTTGTTGAAGGAGACACTTCTTCACACAGAGAGTGGTGAGGGGGTGGAATGGGCTGCCTAGTCATGTTGTTGAAGGAGACACTTCTTCACACAGAGAGTGGTGAGGGGGTGGAATGGGCTGCCTACCACTTCAGTTTATACGTATACAGGAATAAACAAAAAAAACACATCTTTTCAGGAGTCCCTGAAAAACAGACCACACACAAGGATCCCGGTATAGGACCCAACCTGTACCGCATTCACTGGCGATGAGGAGAGACAGAGCAAACATAAAAAAAGATCTTGGAAACTGATCCTTTCTGTTTAAATGTTGTGGTTACTCCTAATAACTAGATAGCTTGACATGATATTTTAATTGGTTTTACCCTTTGCTTGACTGGATAGCCAAGATTCTCCTCTCACTGATTTATAGATAAATTAACTGAGCTGGAAAACTAAACTGGTGAAGGATACATTTACTTATAACATGGCAAGAATGGACAGAGCAATCTCATTGGCTGACAAGTGTTCCAGCCTGTGGAGATATGTCACCATACCAACACAGCTTGGGACCATTCGGCCTGATTCCCTGGGCAATCACTGGGGGAGAGGTGGGGCAGGGAGGGGGACCCACTTTAAGAGACCCAAATTGTTCCATGGCAATGAAGCAGTAACACTATACAGCCCTGTACTGTAGGACCATAGAAATAGACAAACGGTCAAACATCTTGGAGACCAGCTGGCCTCATCTCCATAGCAACACTGATAAAGTTTGAGGCCCATGCTCAACCAGAAGTGTGTCCCTAGAAAGGCACAGCTGGTAATTCAAGCTAGCTGTTTTAAGTAATGAGATATGTTTGTGAGTTTGAAGAAAACGAGTCACAGTTACAAGGAAAAGGACTTTGCTTTATTCTGAGTTGGTCTAGTCAGTCAGAGGAATGGAGAGCAGCTTTGAACAACTTGAACTGTCAGCTGCAAACATCATTGAGAAAACACTCTGACTGTGTCAATAAACTTGGAAGAAAACTCCAATATTGTTTAAAGAACTTGAAAGAGCTCCGTTAACCGGGATCGGAAAGTGAATCATTAAAGAATGAATTGATAGACTGAATTGGCCTGCCTGGCATCAGTCGATTTTCCTGGAAGAGTATCTGCTCTTAAACAAAGCCTGAAAGGACACCGCCCGCCGAGTCGTCACACACTGTATCAGCGCTGCAGTCTGAATGAAGTATTTTGTGCAATTGAATTAAAGAATAGGGAATTGCAAAAACTATACTTGGGGAATGTAATCGATGTATATTTGCAGAAAGGTTGATGTTGTGGGATGTAAAAGGGGCGTGTTGTACTTTGCCTGCTAACAAAAGGGCTAGTTTGAATCTTTCATGAAAGTAAATTAGCAGCTAAACAGCTCGGATAATTACAAAGCGATTCATGAAATTGAATAAGAGGTGCTGGGGGTTGATTTTAAGAATGCATGAATGGGTGGTATGTGCTGTGAATTCTAATTGAAAGACATATATTTTTAACAACAGATTGATAAAGAATTGATTACAATTTTGTAATATCCCATTGATTAGAATTCACTGAATTTATATTCAGTTATTTCCTGGCTCATATTTACTCAACTACTTATTGCATATTCATATCATTATATTTGCTGTCTTGAGTATTATTAGTTCTTATAGAAAAGACAAATCCTAGAAAATGAATGGATGATTGCTTTTAAGCTGAGATATCATTGACTATTATTGCTACTGAGATGAATGGGCTGATTTATGGTATTTTGATATTAACCTTCTTTTCTACTTTTGGACCGTATTTTATTTACAGACTTTTGATAACATTTATAAAATATATAACAGTGTGCTTATAATCACACTCTGGTTAGTATCAACTGGTTAATATCACCTGACTACCAGCCCACCTAATATCACCTGACTACCAGCCCACCTAATATCACCTGACAACCAGCCCACCTAATATCACCTGACTACCAGCCCACCTAATATCACCTGACTACCAGCCCACCTAATATCACCTGACAACCAGCCCACCTAATATCACCTCGGCTAGAAATCGTAAAAGTGTCTCAGTATATGTTCAGAGTGTGCAGTCTGGCAGCTCAGTATTGCATACAGAATACTGCCATGTGTATGCTTACAACTTTCTTGGGTTTTTATTTATTATAAAGAGACCCATATTAAATATTCCCATAATAAAAGCACAGCACAGTGGAATAAAGAATATTGAAAGAAGGCTCATGGTAAAGCATATTAAAAAAAAACACTTAGCAAACCATGGTAAGCAATGGTAAAGGTATAGTATAACCACAGGAAAACTTCAAAATGACCATGCAAACAATACCATGGTAAACTTTAATATGGGTGTAATAGACTGTATACTGAAATGTGATCAATGAACACTGTTGTAATCAATGCAATGTCTAGTACTCTGAGATCCTCAGCAATACAGGCATATTTGTTGTATCAGTGCCTGTGTGTTTTAATTCTGAATGTGACAGGTTATTGGTGAACTTCTGATAAAGTCAACTGCTTCTTACCACTGTTTGTGTTATTGAAGAGATATTAAAAGGCTGTTTGACAATTTATTGAGTCTCCAAATGGGAATACCCTGGGTGAATACAGTATAAACTGCATGACTCCATCCTTTGTATCAAATGAACACTTGAATCCGTCACTTGATTAAACACAGTCTGGCACGTCCTGTGAGCTCATAGGTGGAAGAACACAGGTTCCCAGTCTCTAACTGCCTGCTGGTGTGTTTTTAAAAACCTCTTAATTGCACGCTATCCCCGGAGCTCACGTCCTTACACAATTAACAAGGACAATCTGGGTTATTCAAGGAGAAGAAGAAACGTGCCCTAGTTTCACTACACCTTGTTTAATTAAAAGTGCACAATTAATAATGCAAATATACATCTGTTTGTTAAAAACAAACAGCGACGCAAACTGCAAGAATTCGTGAACGGGCTGCTTCAACGTATCCACATAAATGTATCAACGTATCCATTCTGCATTGGAGACTGAAGACTTCCTGCATTTAATGTGGTAGACGATCACTCGTTCTTCAAATACAGTGATTTCTGCTTACTATCACTCCAGTTAATGTCTATATTCAGTGTTGGGGAGTGACACATTAAATGTCATTATTTATTATTTATTTCTTAGCAGACGCCCTTATCCAGGGCGACTTACAATTGTTATAAGATATCACATTATTTTTTACATACAATTCCCCATTTATACAGTTGGGTTTTTACTGGAGCAATGCTCAAGGGTACAGCAGCAGTGTCCCCCCACCTAGGATTGAACCCACGACCTTCCGGTCAAGAGTCCAGAGCCCTAACCACTACTCCACTCTGCTGCCCTGCTGTAATACATTATTGTAATCTGATTACATTTTTTTCAGTAACTTGTAACTGTAATCATTCCTTTTCAGACGTAATGAAATGTGATAATGGATTAAAATGTATGTGAATAAAACAGTTACTTTTTGTTAAAAAAAACACTACGGCTAAGTGGAAGTTGGAAAATGCATCAACAGTCAAACCTTACCTGTCACAGTCAAAAGTCATGCAACAGATTTCTCCCCACTTAATATGGGAAACAAAGGCAGAAGATTAGAAGAGGTTCACATGAATAGGCTGCTGTACAGGGTCACAAAGTTCAAAATACCCAGTACAATATAGAAGAACACGGCAATGCTTACCGCTTTCATAAGTTTAGAATTATTACAGTGTGTTGTTCATGGAGATAGACTGAGGACAGAGGGCAGGCTGCACAGAGGGAGGTGAGGGGATGGAATGGGCTGAGGTTACTTTGACCCTTTAACACGCAACTTAACAAAGTTCTGAGATCAATCAGCTGCTAGGAACCGGATCACTTTGTATCCCTGAATAAAGAATCTTACAAATGCAAGCAAAAGATTTTAATGAGCACTCCGTCCTTCAGGTGCAGTGGCACCCCCAGATATGATCTGTGTATTACGACCAATGCAGAATGACTGGGTAGTTTTTTTTACACTATATAAATATGTTCAATAGGCAAAGCTGTATGATCAATAGTACTATGTATAAATACTTTAGATTGGTAGTTTAAAAGCACAGTGGAATCACTGCTGACAGTGACAGGGCTGTGATGAGGTAGAAACAGTGATGAAGAGGGTGTGCCGGTCCAGAGCCACACAAAGGGATCCCTGACGAGCTCTTCCCCCCTTCATGAGATTTGTAAAAGATGAGTCCCATCAGAGAATAGGGGAAGGAAGTTTAGAAGAGAATAATACGTCATCCACCAGCAGAAAGGTCTGATTCTAGCCCAGCACTGGATGAAGCATTTTGTTTCCCTTGGCGTGTGTTTGGCAGTTCAGTAGCTGTGAATTTATTAGATATTTGTTTTATTACATCCCCATCTATGCTAGTGAGGTAAGCATTTTAGTTTTTTTTGGAAAACCATGGTAAACTTTTATAATCTGTCCCAAAACTTGTTTGATTAAGACGATCTGGTATTCGTGTCCTATACCCAGTGGGTGAAGTGGGTTAAGCATAACCAGCCATGCATGCTGCCAGGGAGGGGGCATGCGAAGTGTGCTGAGACCTGTCTGGTTTAGGATTAAGATAAATCTTTTAAAACAAGGTAGTTACAATAGCTTAAACTTGTGAATTTCGAAAAAAAGGACGAGTAAAGGGAGAGTCCATTGAAGTTTACATAGAATAAAATCCTACATTGTATAGTTAAGGTTGTTAACCCAAGATTTCAAATGGCGATGTGAATTTAGCTTGAAGTGACGTCCAAAAATGAAGTATTTCCTATAGAAGTTGTTTCACCTTTAATAAAACTACCACAGGGTACAGCTGCAGGAGTGGACTTGTCTACTGACACACTCTCATTCTTTCATGTGAACTGAATCAAATTTAAGTCCACTTGTGATATACATAGAGAGTATCTGTATGTCACACTTATGTTTTTTGCATATATCTGAAGTTGTGATAAAACATTAAATTGCTATTGCAATATGCTATTCTGTACACGATGTTCATATACAGTAGTAAATTAGTGAAGGGACCTCATACAGGACAGTATAGAACTGTTTACTGTTGACATGAGCCAGGTGTGGAATAACGAGGGAGCGCTGTGCTTTACCAGGAATTTAATTTTGATACAATAAATAAATAAAGGTTATTGAAGCTCTGAATAATTACTGGTGCCACTATCTATATATTCTCCCAAAATCCGATGAGCGCTGCATTGCAATTCAAAAGAGGCGCCCCTAACGAAGGTCCGTTAAGCAGGGCTGACAGTGCAGTCAGGGAGTACTGTCAGCGCATGATGGATGGCTCTGAAACAGCCCTGAGTTTATTGCTTAGCTTGACCCGTGCTAACCTCAAACAGCTCTCCACCTTCACATCCCAGCAGTGCTGCTCAGGGTGAATAACTCTCCACCCTGAAAACCGAGGCAGCAGCGCAGCTGAGTGGAGATCACTCACCCTTCAGCGACAGGACTGCGAGCTGCTCTCCATTGCATCGCGTGCATTTCCACTTAGCGCAGCCTCCCTCAATGCACTTACAATAATCTGTGTGGCACTTTTGACAAGAGTAATCTGATTTGTTTGTTTTTTAGGTCTGAATGAAAACTCTGGGGGTAGACGTGATGAATATTGCATCAAATTCCCAGCAGCCCTTCAGATATATGCATGCTTTTATCATCTAAATATGATTACCTGCCTAGGACAGTTCACAATCCGATTGGGATCCCAGTCTAATCCCACTGCATCACCCTGAAGAAACCCTATCTAGCAGAACCATTAGCAGACCACGGCATTGGACTGGCACTTAATCTAGAACATTGATTGCAGACAGTGGTCCTGTACCACGCGGGTAGTGTGTGGTTTAAGTGTAGTGTAGCAGTTATTTGGTATGAAAGCACACACGACAGGGTGTTCAATTATGGTCCAATATCCACACACCTAAGGGTGCTGTTTGGCACGAGGCGTGGAACACAAGTTGGAACACTTGGCAGCCAATGAGATTGCTCCCTCTATTCTTGCCATTTTATCAGAATCAAAATATGGAATCTATCAATGGCAGCTTCATACCATTGCTGCGGAGTACAGAACCATTGCCATTGTAGCGCCATTGCGCGCCTGCATTGCCACTGTAGAGCACTTGGGAAGGGTATAGTTAGCATACTGTGATGCTATTCTACTAAAGGCAGTGTCACTGTAGCTGCTATAATTATCTTATCATTGCCGTTGTTGTGCCTCATACTGTCTGCATTGCCACTGAAGTTCATTTTGGGAAGTGTGATTATCAGGTCACGGCCAATTTACGGAAAAACCACAGAGCAAAAACGATGGAAAACAAAAGGCTAGCTCCAGCACCATGGGGCCCTATGGGTAACTTCATTCAATTCAAGAAAGGATCCCCTCATCGTATTTAAATTATCTTTTAATACCATATATTCCTAGATGCCCACTCGGATCACAGAATACCAGGTCGCTTACTGTCAAATTACAAAAAAAAACAAAAACAATACAGGTGGCAGAGCATCCAGCTATAGGGCCCCAAAACTGTGGAATGATCTGCCTGACTCTGTAAGGGAAGCCCCAAGTGTCACTGCTTTTAAAACAAGATTAGAAACACACTGTTATAATGTAGCGTTATGCTATAATGATGTTCCTTTTATTCTCTGCCTTGTTTTACTGTTCTATGTGTTTATTTTGTTTTTATTGCCTTTCTTGCATTATTTTGTAACATTTCTCAATGTTTTATTCATGTGAAGCACTTTGCGGCAATTTTTGTTATTGTGAAAGGCGCTATATAAAAAATAAATATGATTATTATTGCCCTTATTCACTAAGGTACCATATATTATTATTTATTTCTTAGCAGACGCCCTTATCCAGGGCGACTTACAATTGTTACAAGATATCACATTATACATTATTTCACATTATACAGATATCACATTATTTTTACACACAATTACCCATTTATATAGTTGGGTTTTTACTGGAGCAATCTAGGTAAAGTACCTTGCTCAAGGGTACAACAGCAGTGTCCCCCACTGGGGACTGAACCCACAACCCTCCGGTCAGGAGTCCAGAGCCCTAACTGATACTCCACACTGCTGCCCTGTATACTTCTAGGGGCAGTACAAACAGGTTTAAAAAAACGGGTATTAATTTAATACAGTATAAAGAGACTTTAAAAAAACGAAACTGTACTAAAATCAATGGATGACTTAAAGATCAGTGAAGCTTGAATAAAGAAGATAATTTAATGCGACAACTGCCTGATCAAACCGCTGTACAATGTGCGGCCAGCACAATGCGCGCTCTGAGAGGGGAGCGAAGACGGCTCCAATGAACACGGGCCCTTTAACCTTGGAGCCGGGAGACCATGGTGGGACAATAGACTCCCCACCACGCCCCACAGATCCAGCACTTTCTATTCAACACATCCGCTTGAAAGCTGGGGGATGGGGGGTCGACACCAGTTAACATGCTTTCTGACGCTTTGGGAGCGAGGTGACCAGGAACTGCGAGTTAACCCCGGTCACCCTGGAGACAAAAGACAGCGAACACCTGGACCCGCACTCTTCGAAACACAGACCGAACAACCTCCCCTCTCTCCCCCCTCCTTTGCCCTTGTCCTCGCTTGCCAGACACCTGTACGGGTTGTTGATGCGGGTCAAGCATTTCAAACGCGGTAGACGGCCGCTTTCTCTTGTTGGAGACGAGTGATGACAACACAGGGTCAGCTGAACAAGGACCGCGCTAACTGGGAAGTCTTAAGAAACTGTAACACAACAGAAAACAAAAAACGCAGCTTTATTGAAAACACTCGCTAGCTAGGGATACCGCGGGCTCTTTATTAGACAACTGGACTTAATTGAGACGAGTACCCCCGCTAAACACTGAGAACACCGCCCCAGAAAACAATACCGTCTCGTTTGAAGAGCACTTGAAACGAATCTTCTGTAATTCATTGAAACGGCGTTATTCATTGAAAACATTGTTAATCTCTACTAAGAATGGTGCACAAATGCATCAAACTATGTGACTGATCTCTGTGTTAGGACTCCCAAGATTATATATAGGAAATAATCACAGAAAATGCTCCACTGCATACAGCTCTTGCCAAATATTTTCCATCCCTCTATAGAATTAACTAATTTTGCTTCATGAATGTAGCGGGCGCTACCTGTTAAGTGCGTTTAGTCGCTGAGAGAATGTGGCAGGTGTAATTGATTACCTAAATTCAACGGGATAAATCATTTCACCTCGTTACCATTTAAAAAGCATTACAAACTGAGACACTGGAGCTGTAAGGTTGCGGGGATGTGGGCGCCACACGTTTGTTTTGCGAGGAGTATATCCCGTTGATGGCGGTAGTATCAGTCTTTTGATCTAAACTGTTTCGTGCAGTTCAAGCAGTGTATATGGCTGTTAAGCAGTCTGCGGTTGTAGCCACCCCGCACATGCTGTGTGAAAGGTTTGAGCTAATGCGGTATTTGGCACTCCCTGTGGGGGTTAAGCTGATAAACGTTCTGTTTTGGGTTGTGTGCGTTTGTTTTCCCGGAGCTTTGTAAGTTGCTTTTAGGGAGGAAAATGTGCACGTTCCTTTAGCTTATTGCTTTGTGTGATACTCACTTGGTTTGGAGTGTACTAATTACTTGGTTGTAATTCTTTAGTGTAGTAATTACTTGTTTTACCACTATTGCATCATTGCATTGATTCTCTGAGCTGCCTGTTTTAATTGTACAATTATCTGTATGAAATTCTATCTTTAACTACTCCACCGATGCTAATTGTACCTGCACTGAATTCATTTTCTAATTATTCCATTGCTGTTAATTAAAGCTTATCTGTATTGAAACCTGATCTTGGATAATTTCATTGATGTTAATTGCAATCTACTTGTGTTTACTTGCCTACTGTTGTGAGTTCTGTATTTTAAACATATATCTGATCTTTTTAACAGAAGTCAGTCCAGAGCAGGACACGGAACTGCTAACCCCCCCCCCCCCCCCCCCCCCCCCCCAAGAGAAAGGGTGCTCCCTCCAGCACAGGGCAGACTTGAGGCATGGAAACTGAACTGCTCCCTCCCTCACCCCATAAGAGAAAGGGTGCTCCCTCCAGCACAGGGCAGACTTGAGGCATGGAAACTGAACTGCTCCCTCCCTCCCTCACCCCATAAGAGAAAGGGTGCACCCTCCACCACAGGGCAGACTTGAGGCATGGAAACTGAACTGCTCCCTCCCTCACCCCATAAGAGAAAGGGTGCTCCCTCCAGCACAGGGCAGACTTGAGGCATGGAAACTGAACTGCTCCCTCCCTCCCTCACCCCATAAGAGAAAGGGTGCTCCCTCCAGCACAGGGCAGACTTGAGGCATGGAAACTGAACTGCTCCCTCCCTCACCCCATAAGAGAAAGGGTGCTCCCTCCAGCACAGGGCAGACTTGAGGCATGGAAACTGAACTGCTCCCTCCCTCACCCCATAAGAGAAAGGGTGCTCCCTCCAGCACAGGGCAGACTTGAGGCATGGAAACTGAACTGCTCCCTCCCTCACCCCATAAGAGAAAGGGTGCTCCTCCAGTCCAGGGCAGTTGCACTAAAAACCCATTGCAAAATATATATATTAATAATGCAAAATGTTGTGGCCAAGCAGTTGTTTTAAACATGCTGTTGAACACTAAATTTCCACATCGTACTTCACATCTCTCTGCATACATGATTATATCCTTGAGCTAAGGAGGCATTGAGCAGCAAGCAAATATTTATGCAGCGACATTGCTGTTTGGGCTTGAACCATGCAGCGCTGGCGTTTTCCATATGGAAGCGGGAAGCTCAAAGGAACAAAGCCTGAAGGTGTAACTCAGCGCCTGGGTCTCGCCCAGCTGGCTTCCAGTCACAACACCAAAGAGCCGGTTCCAAAAGCAGGAGGGGGGAGGGGGGGAGTTGTATGCTGCCAAAAAAACAATTAAAAAAAAAAAAAATGCTAACCAGGGTTTAAAGATTTAACATTATCACTGCCACCCCTTTAAAGGAGTGCTGGCCAAGTTTTTAAAATCCCCCAGGGAGAACAACTGCAGAATTGCAGGCTTACCGGATTCTTCAGAACCATCACAGAATTGGTACCGGACATGTAGTGGTACATGAGTTATTTTTATGTTTCAGGTACTAGATCATCATTTATTATTATTATTATTGTTATTATTATTAATTTGATTTACTGTATTGGATGTTTATATTTAGAAAAGCTGCTTCACACAATATATGCACATGTTGTGTTTTTCTGTATACACATATTAAGCGAAACAGAATTGCATTCTACAGTTTTACTCAATTACAGCTGCAGCCGTTGACAGCTGCCTCAAAATGTTCAGAATAAATCCATTGGAAAGATAGAACTGTACATTTAGCATATATATTTGTTTTTTAATACTGGATATTTTATTCAAAATAGCTGCTGATCTGGTTTAGTCCTTCAAAAGAAAAAATCTGACAGGGACATCCTGTTTGGTCATTACATGTATTGTACCATGTTAAGTTTCCTATTTATTTAATACTTCAAAATTATTTCCCCTTTTATCCCATCGGATACCTAAATGACTAAATATCTTGTATCCCTGAATAGCTAATGGTCTCCTCTTTTAAAAATAACGTGAAGGATTTTAAGGATCACATCATCTCACAAGCACAACACCCCAATATGATATTTAATTTTAGGGCTGTTGATTAGAATGTAGAATGTGTTGCCTAGTCATGTTGTAGATGCTGACTCACTGGGATCCTTTAAGACGCGACTTGACAAAGTTCTGAGATCAATTAGCTGCTAGGAACTGGAACGAGTGTTGATGGGCTGAATGGCCTCCTCTCGTTTGTAAATCACATTTTCAGCCCTTCTATTGTGGGAGAGGACAGTGGTATAGCTTTACTTATTAAAAAAAAAGCAGGCAGAGACAAAACAGAAAGGTAGTGTGTGAGAGTGGATGAAGCACTAACTAGGGAGAAAGTGGCAGTTTACAGAATTTAAAACATGATGATTTAAGATGATCAGGGTTATTTAGGCTGATAATCGATAACTGATAATCGATAATTGAACCCTATCAATTATCAGTGTGTGTGCATCATCAGAGCACTGCTCCTGATGATGCACACACACTGCACTATGTAACACAATTTTTGTTCCTGGGTAGTAAGTGTTATTTCCTAATTGCTTATGCCTCAAAAGTATAGAAAATGGCTATTATTCCCCACAAACTTTGCTTTTGTGACCAGGACAGTGATATTTTGAAATTTACCTATTTCCAATGAGAAAACGGGCGAATTTGTGTCTTTTCGTTCACATAAAGTCAGAAAAAAACAACATATGAATCCAAATTAACATGTATTTATACTGAAGTAATACAAAAATGACTACAAAAGATTTAGAAGTGAGTAGTTTTTCGAGATTTACGATTATACTGTAAATCACTTTCACGAATCAGCCCCCAAATATAGTCTCCCATCATGTTCTTGTTATACTGTCCTTGGTAGTGGCGTTCAAAGTCCAGTATATCCTGGTGGAAGCGCTCGCCTTGCTCCTCCGAGTATGCTTCCATGTTCTCCTTGAATTTATCAAGATAAGCATCAAGGATATGGATTTTGAGGGACATCCTACAGCCCATTGTGCCGTAGTTCTTCACCAGAGTCTCAACCAGCTCCACATAGTTTTCGGCCTTGTGATTGCCCAGAAAGCCCCGAACCACTGCGACAAAGCTGTTCCAAGCCACTTTCTCCTTACTAGTGAGCTTCTTGGGGAATTCATTGCACTCCAGGATCTTCTTTATCTGTGGTCCGACGAAGACACCGGCTTTGACCTTTGCCTCAGACAGCTTAGGGAAGAAGTCTTGAAGGTACTTGAAGGCTGCCGACTCCTTATCTAGAGCTCTGACAAATTGTTTCATAAGGCCCAATTTGATGTGCAGTGGTGGCCTTAGCACCTTCCGGGGGTCCACCAGTGGCTCCCACTTGACGTTGTTCCTCCCCACAGAGAACTCGGTCCGCTGTGGCCAGTCCCGCCTGTGGTAGTGCGCCTTGGTGTCCCTGCTGTCCCAAAGGCAAAGATAGCAGGGAAACTTGGTAAAACTGCCTTGGAGACCCATCAGGAATGCCACCATTTTGAAGTCTCCTATGACCTTGATGCCATCTCAGAAAAATGCACACTTAGGCAGCTGGAACTAAACTGAACTGGTGGGCTTAAGGCCCCTGTATTTATACTACTATTTATATTACTGGAAAGCTCTAGAAAGTTCTAGAAGTTACTCCACGTTTACTCAGCACTGAATCTATCTGGAATGTTCTGGAAAATAGGTAAATTTCAAAATATCACTGTCCTGGTCACAAAAGCAAAGTTTGTGGGGAATAATAGCCATTTTCTATACTTTTAAGGAATAAGCAATTAGGAAATAACACTTACTACCCAGGAACCAAAAAAAAAAAAAAAATAATTGTTACACGGTGCTGTCACAGAACAATCCAGAGTCCTGATGCTGCACACACACTGTCACAGAGCACTCCAGAGTCCTGATGCTGCACACACACTGTCACAGAGCACTCCAGAGTCCTGATGCTGCACACACACTGTCACAGAGCGCTCCAGAGTCCTGATGCTGCACACACAATGCCACAGAGCGCTCCAGAGTCCTGATGCTGCACAGTCACAGAGCGCTCCAGAGTCCTGATGCTGCACACACTCTCACAGAGCACTGCTCCTGATGATGCACACATACTGTCACAGAGCACTGCAGAGTCCTGCTGCTGTACACACACTGTCACAGAGCATGCCAGAGTCCTGATGCTGCACACATACTGTCACAGAGCGCTCCAGAGTCCTGATGATGCACACACACTGTCACAGAGCACGCCAGAGTCCTGATGCTGCACACACAATGTCACAGAGCGCTCCAGAGTCCTGATGCTGCACACACAATGTCACAGAGCGCTCCAGAGTCCTGATGCTGCACACACGTCACAGAGCGCTCCAGAGTCCTGATGCTGCACACACGTCACAGAGCGCTCCAGAGTCCTGATGCTGCACCCACACTGTCACAGAGCACGCCAGAGTCCTGATGCTGCGCACACACACTGTCACAGAGCATGCCAGAGTCCTGATGCTGCACACACAATGTCACAGAGCGCTCCAGAGTCCTGATGATGCACACACACCGTCACAGAGCATGCCAGAGGTCTTCTGAAAACACTGTCAGTAATATTTCCTGAAAGGTGAATTTGAGTAAGTGGTGGGTGGATTGGTGTTGTAGGGTGTAATTAAAGATGACAGGCTATGTGTGAAGTTTTTTTTAGAGGAGTAATTATAGTTAATATTGGATTAGAGATGTGACGGGGGGGGGGGGGAGGATAATCCCTTGTCCGGGGGCCTGAGAAACAGCCCTGACCGCTTGACCTTCACTGTCATCAGAGGTCAGCGACCCTTTCAGTGGACCGGACACTAACCAGCCACACTCCCAACAAAGGGTTGGGGAGAAAGGGCTCTTTCAAGCTCCACTGCACTGGGCTAATGCACAGAGCGGTCAGTTAAACAGGGTTAGACAATGCTGGCTATTAGTCAGCGCACTCGCGCTCGTGGCCCCCTGGGGTTCATTTTAATCAGATCTGCTTTTAAAGACTCCAAAAGCAAAGGACTTCAGTGAGCTCTCACAAGCTGCTAAATTGGATCAGTGAGTAAAAGGAAGCATGGAGTACTATAAGTGCTAAGCATTTATTAAGTGTGCATTAATTTAAGCAGTGTGGGAATGATTTATTCATTAGAATATACTGAGTACCAGAGTTACTTAGTGATGGTAAGACATCTATTACTGCTCCTATCATTGCACATTACTTTAAAACTCTTTTTAAAACATGCCTTAGATTTGTTACTGTTTAGCAAATCTGCTGTTTAGAATATGGCAAAAGGACCTATAAAAAGATGGGGATTTTATATACAAGGACTGACCAAACACATTTACAAGGTCATATTTACAAAAATGACCTTGTCTACTGCCACATTCTTCCTTCCTCTGCGAGATTCCGATGGAAGCCTGCATATGCAATTTTTTGCAGATTTTATTTTTTTTTTTTTAATACATTTTTGTAAATAACATACATGCAATCTTATAAAACAAACATTGAAATACATAACATCTAATAATATTACAAAATATCACACGATGATGATAAAATGAAATTAAAAATAATGCTAGGTAATGATGTGTTATTAATTTGATGAAAACAAGAGAAGATAATTTGGAGAGACTAACTGGTACTTGGTAGCAATGTGCATCTGTATACCTGCAAACACGTGTTTAACTGTTCAAGTGCACTTGCTTTTAAAATAAATTAAACCCATTTCACTGATACAACAGCTAGTTAAGGAATGGCTACAATGAAATGTTACTTTTTACTACCAATTACTATTAAAATCCAGGAATATAAAACACATTATGTGATGCGCCTAACATGAAGAGAAGCAGAAGTACAACCCTGACCTTAGCAATCCAGTCTGGGCAAAACGCAAAGATAGACTCTTTATAACCCATGCATCAAGGATAAGGGAACTGTGCCTATGAGTGACGGCAAAAGTATTTCCTATGGAAGCTGTTTCACCTTTAATAAAACTACCACAGGGTACAGCTGCAGGAGTGGACTTGTCTACTAACACATTTTGCTGCTTTGCATCATTTTATTTTTTTATATAAGAACACATATAAGAAGTTCACAAACGAGAGGAGGCCATTCAGCCCATCTTGCTCGTTTGGTTGTTAGTAGCTTATTGATCCCAGAATCTCATCAAGCAGCTTCTTGAAGGATCCCACGGTGTCGGCTTCAACAACATTACTGGGGAGTTGGTTCCAGACCCTCACAATTCTCTGTGTAGCAATATCGATTTCTAATATTTATCACGTATCGTAATGCTAAAACCTACCGAAGACGGACGATGTTGAATACCTTAATATGAGCAGAAGTGCACCAGCAGACCTGCACAGAATAGCTCTGGGAAAACCTCGTGGAACGTTCAGACTGAAGTTACCTAGAAACCAAGTGACCAATCCGAATGATCATCTGTCGAGATGTCATTGAGATCAGAGGGGTTACTGCTTAGCTGCATCATGTGAGGCTGTTTCAGATTGCAGCTTCAGTGTTGCATGTTTCTTATTGACACACTCACTGTTGCTTAGGAGCAGGTTTACAAAAAAAAGTTTATGGTAAAAATGAAAGCACCTTCACACCATCATCCAAAACAAACATGTGCATTTCAGCAATTGCACGAAGAACCACTGAAATGACTATGTGTGAACCAAAAGACACTCTCTCCATTATGCCCTTTATTATTTTTTCTGTTGATATTATTTTTCACTTCTGCCACAACACAAAGTTCCCTTCCTGTGTCACAGTGAACAGGGCTCCACCAAAGCTTTACACTCTAAAATATATGGGGTTCTATTGCCTGCAACACAGGAAGGAGTGAAAATCGATTATCAAATTGTGATTTAACATTTCATTACTAATTCTATACTATTCTGTACACACGGTTAATATACTGTATATCATGGTCATCACAGCGCTGTTGTACTGTAGCTCCTGGTTTGAATCTGCAGCTGTGGTGGGGATGGATATGACTGACAGGCTGCTTATTTCTCAAAGTTAGCTAAGAAAGTTTCATGTTTCACCAAGACAGAGCTCATAATGCAAGGGTGGATGAGAGACACACAGATGGAAAGCTACTTAATTCCAGAGTTACTTCTTTGAAACACAAACTGTGCCTTTTCTGTCCTTTTAGGAACAAACTAAGTGGGGATGAAGGTGAGGGCTCAATGAATCCAGGCTGTCGTGAAGAGGGAGACTTGTTTTCAGGGTTAAAGGCCTCACACTTCCACACTAGCTGGTCAGTCCTGGGAGGTTTTGTTTCTGCTCTTGTATCCTGCCCTGGCTGCCCCCCACTCCTCCCCTCCATTAACTAGCACGGTCAGTCATATTCTTACGCATCCTGGCCACGGCTGGAAAAAACAGAAACAGGAGCTTTTGTGAACAAAATCAAAGCATCCCCGCTAAGGAGTCATATCAGATCGAATGGTTTGTAAAATTGATAATGATGCGGCTGTGCAAAGACTCATTTCTACTGGTCACACCACCTGTAATGGAATTTTATTGGGAGAATAATAGAATACAGCCGTGTACCAAGTACAAAGACCCCCATGTCAAACTGCGTGGCCTTTATAATTGATATGGCCAGAGGGTAAAACAACATGGAAGGGAAAGGGTTAATTTTTTATACTGGTCAACACTGGTAATGGAACGTAGAAAATCCAAGAATACAGCTGTGCACTAAGCAGGAAAACAAGGACTCAAAGTGTACTGAGTTTTACATCCTCGCACACGAAGTCACTATCTGGTACGGTTTTGAGTTCGGAGGCTTGGATACCCATGGTTTATGAGATACTAGCAATAATAGGTTTGGCAGCGGATTCACAGATTCATACAAGCTCCCCTCCCAGACATGCTAAACAACACTGCAGCTATCAGCACCAGAAACAAGGAGCCTGCATCATCACCATAATCTGTATTAAACAGTCTGGTTCCTGTGCCTCCACGCAGGTACCTGTCAAAGGACAGCTTGATCTTCATGGAAATGAACAGGACTGATTTCAACTCCTTACAAACAGGCAAATATCAGCCACACTGTATCACCATTTTTTAATACTCACTTTTTACTTTTAATACAGATACATTTCCATCATCAGTAATAATGTGAATATACCCAGCAATAACACATCTTGCCTGAAAGCTGTCTATTTGACTGGTTTATAAGACAGCTGTAATTCTGTGTCACAAGATTAACAGACAATGGTCTGACAGACCCCAATTAGCACTAATCTAGGACTACCTAATGTTACTTTAGGATTAGTGCTAATTGATGTGTGTGAAACCAGCAATTATATTTCAAAAATTGCAGAATTAAGTCAATGGACAGGTTTAAAAGCAGTGTTAAGAACGACAGGAAAAGGAACATGGAGGAGGGTCACCACAGTGCAGTAAGCGGCCCATTCTCTGGCATGGGGCCAGGTAAAAACCAGTCTAGTGGGGTTAGCAGACACAGGGAGGGTGTGCAGTGAGCTAGCCCAGGGCAATGCTGCTCTGGTTAACACCCAGAGAGCTCCAGATACACAGCGCTGCAGCTTGGACACACCATTAACCCTCCAGTGACCAGCAGCAATATACTGGAAAAACACCACCAAGAAACTATCAACAGTATACGGACAATATTTTTTATGATCACAATTTTATTGCTGGTATTTCATAGATTATTCTGCTCATATGGCAAACTGTTTGAAGCAGTTAATCACATGTGTCCCTCAGTGCATATCTAGCAAGTTGATTACAGTGTGTCTTTTGGCCCCCATCTTCGACTCAGATTGACCTGCGGTCAGATCCTCACAATGCAAGTGCAATACGATGCAGGCTAATTGTCTTATTCCATTGCAAACACATTTTACAAATAAATACATATTATTTAATCCTGATTCTGATAAATAGACATGAATTTTTAAAAAGCACCTGTTTGAAAAGATCCAGATTCAAATAAACAGAATTGCAATTTGTGATTTGATACCCATGGGAAAAACAGAATGTGGCAATAGACCAGTTCTGTAAATAAACCCTGTGGTCGTCCCATTAAAAAGGTAAAAACTTCTGTAGTAAATATTTCTGTTTTGGCTGTCACTTGTAGGCAAAATGTTCATCTTCTAGACCTTTGTCCTTTTTACCCATAGAGTTTTACTGAGAGAATCCTAGAATACAGCTGTGTATCAAACATGAACTCCGTATCTCAGTGCGCTGCTCCTATCATGAGGAAACCTAAGTGAGATATAAGTTCACCTTGCGCCAATGAGAAAGCTTAGTCCCCAACTGTACCTTTTATATTTTAAAGTAAAGACAACACCATTAGAGAGAAGAAAAATCAAAACACAATAACAGGCATGCCGTAGAAGGATGTTTAGTACTAATTCAATGACATCGCAAGAGACTTAATGCTTGTCATGGACTATTTCGTTTCTTTTAGCATTTCCAAATGTAGCACTGCTGTATAAGGGTCTGCCACTTAAGACTTTAAAGTGAAAACCAATATAAAACAAATAAGCACAAAAGCATGAATACGAGTGAATAGTGTACTTTTTATTGAACATGTACTGGATTTGATAGTTTAAAAATGCCATTTACACAGAAGATTGAAAATGTCCTTATTCCACTAAAGGTAGATTTACAGTCTTGCCCATCACATGGTATCGGGATACAGAACTCAATCACAGCACAGCTGAGAAAACGTCTACTTCTCCTACACCTGTCTGCAGGTCAATTAAGAATCCCATTCCACTCAAAAGTAACTGATTACGCCTATGAAGAGGAGAAGAAAATCAGAGCCCTTTACCCACTGTGATGTATCTCATTACAGGTCATACAGAGTAGCCCATATGTATTGTGACGTTAGCACATTGATCCACCTCATACTGTGCAGTGGATCACGAGGCTCATGTATATCATGCTGCCAGTAGTACACTGTGCTTAAGAAGCCACTTGGGGACTAAACTGTGAAAAGGTATTTCTAGAGTTATACAAAAGCACTGAAATAGCATGACTGCCACAACTCCCTCTGTGGCCTATATGGGGCGCCGTGCACCCCCTAATTCAGTCACACTTACTAGCATCTGGGCTAAAAGGTCAGTCCAGCCCTGACAGCATGCTGAACGAGCCTCGTACACCTTTAATAAGCAACAGGGGCCAGGCAGCTGCCGCAGGGTCAAGAATCCCATAAGACCACTGCAACGAGGAGCCTCCCAACAGCTGTTTACAACATCCTGCCCAGAATGCGTCATTGAAGCAAATGGAAACGCTGAACAGCACAGCGATAGAAGCAGCTACAGTGGAAGTTGACGGTTATGTGGCAACTATCAAGCACATTTTAGTGCGCGCTCTCCCTCTCTCTGTGTGTGTGACTCAACCATCGCGGTTTAGTCCAAGTGACTGTAAAACTGCTCTACAGTATCAGGAAACTTGGGTTATAAAATGAAGACTTTTTCGTGGGAGCTCGACTGAGTATCTGATGATCCGGTGTGAGCAGAGGTTCAGAAGGTGGTCGCAGCGAGGAGTCTACTGTACAACAAACCTTTTGCTTTCACACTTCTTATCAAACCACTTGGGGGTTTCTTAGCGGTATGCACTGCGCAATAGCAGCAAAACAGAAAAAGCAAGTGCAAAGCGCAGAACAGCACGGCTTTACAGAATAGCAAAATTGATCAGACGGTGTAATTCAAAGTGGTTGTTACTTTATCTCTTGGAAAGAGACAATGGCGATAGTCCTGTATTAAACAGCGCTCTGTGGCAGTTCAGTATCGGTAGTGTGGGCTTCTAGAGCGGGATCGGGAACGCCTGCAAAGAGAAGAACGCAAGCAAGTCAGACACACGCACGCTCGCACATGCACGCTCGCTCTCACACACACACACACACACACACACACACACCCTTTTCTCCATCAAACGTGCTTTATGCATCAAACAGAAATGGAGTGGAGACGGAATCTGGTTCACTTGAGCTGGAATGATCCCACAGTACACAGCTGCAAGAGGTAGTTATATTACACTGAGAAAATGACAGCTTCAGACAGTAAACTTTTTTTTTTTTTTTTCCCCCCATCACCACTATTGAACCCAGTTATAATATACTGTATAAAAGCCAGCCTAGGGGACAGCAATGTAATCCACATCTCAAAACAAACCACACTTACTAGTCTCTCCTAGTGACGGTATGCATATCTTTGACAATTGGAAGAGGACACACGTACGTACCTTCTAGACGAACCGTGCTCACGACCTGCAAAAAAAATGATATCAAAACATCAAGACATGAAAAGCTGATTACAATTCAAGAGTTAAAAAACAAAAAACACATGTTCAGTAGTTTGAGAGTGCAAAACAAAAAGCAGCGTGTCAGGACAGTGTCAGACATGCTGCCAGCAAAGCCGTCACAGTGCTGCGTTCAGCCCACATTTTTGTGTTTAATGAAGTTATTTAGGACCAGCATTGTTTTGGTTTACAGCACGCATAATTAACTATTTACTTTTGGTCATTCGGGGATGCATTTAATGAAGTTATTTTGGTGTCACGGTTCTGTGCTGGAGGGTGGACCGTGCCTCTAGTTTGCTATGGTCAGCACACTCTTGTTTCTATAGCCTGCATGAAGGTGCTTCTTAACTGACCCACAGCACGGCCTTGACCTGATCATGCCGACAGCTGGAGGGGTCCGATCCGGGCAGCCTCTGCCATGACAAGCTTTTAAACAAACCGCTTTAGAGCTCAAAACATGAAAATGGTTTAAATGACGTGTCGGACAAAAGCCCTTTGTCAGCTGGGTAGAAAGAAAAGTGAAAACAGTGCATTAAACCTTGTGTAAGAGAGAGCGAGAGAGAGAGAGAGAGAGAGAGAACGATAACATTTAAATACAACTGCTTATATGAACATAGAGTCTGATAGGTCGCAAAAACCTATGCTGAATAACATCAATACCAAGTTTCATCACAATTGTTAAGTGTACGTACGACTCCCTCCGCTTTACCCCCATCATCTCCAGGTTCAAGCGAAGACTCTTCAACATCATTTAAAATAGACAAATGTTTTGACTACGGTTTTCATCTGTGTTGGGAGAGCGACACATGCTTCACAGTGCACATTAGGGTGAGGTTCTCCATACTAGCTGGTAAACAGAATCAGGGTGCGGTATACCTCTCAGTGTCTGAGCAGTTTCATGTGCTTTAAGTCACAATTTCCCTACTCTTAAACATCAACAACTTAATGAAACTATTAAAACCAGTGCAGAGACAAAAATGGGAAAATTAGAACAAACTGTGAAATGTATTCTGTGACAATAAAGACCATGTTCTAAATCGTTAATATAAAATGTGTATCAAAAGTATACCAGGCAAAGGCATTCAAATCAATTCAACTCTTATTACCACTAGCAACAGTATCAATGGTCCTTTTACTAGGGATGAACATTTTTTACAGTTGATTCAAGGTTACAATTGCTCTACTGCAACCTACAGCACAGGAAGTGAACAAAAGGAAGGCGCAGGTTACAGCTGGTTTCAGAGACCTACAATCGCACTGATCTTTAGGATACCCAATGCGGGACCTCTAGTCCAAGATTAGGGCTAATCTGTTTTTTAAATCTATTGTTTCGATGTTCACTGCAATATATTATACAAGAGGGGGCCCCCGAGTGGCGCATCCAGTAAAAGCACTCACTAGAGTGCAGGATGCGCTCTATAGCATGGATGTCGCGAGTTCGAGTCCAGGCTATTCCACAGTCGACCGTGGACGGGAGCTTCCAGGGGGCGGCGCTCAACTGGCCGAGCGTCGCCCGGGGGGAGGGAGGGATAGGTCAGCCAGGGTGTCCTCGGCTCACCGCGCACCAGCGACCCCTGTAGTCTGGCCGGGCGCCTGCGGGCTTGCCCTTAAACTGCCTAGAGCTGCGTTGTCCTCCGACGCTGTAGCTCTGAGGCGGCTGCACGGTGAGTTTGCAGAGTGTAAAGAAGCGGGCGGCTGACGGCACACGCTTTGGAGGACAGCGTGTGTTCATCTTCGCCCCTCCCGAGTCAGCGCAGGGGTGGTAGCGGTGAGCGGAGCCTAAAAAATAATTGGGCATTTCAAATTGGGGAGAAAATAATAAAAACTAATTGGCAATGACTAAATTTAAAAATATATATATATATATATATATATATATATATATATATATATATATATATATATATATATATATATATTATACGAGTGACCCACGAAGGGCCATCATGTGTTCAGTTTGCATCATGTGTAATTCACTACTTATGTTTTAATGATACATTTAATGCAGTTATTTATTTTTGGTTCTCTGGATTATACGTCGACGTTGCTGTGGGCAGCTCTGAATTCAAAGCTGTTACTGCGATACCGCAGCTACAGGCTGGCCGTTGAACTATAAAAATGAATACACTTTGGAACACCCACACACATGCTTTACAATGTTGTGAATGCCGAGGCGTGTGGAAATTGAAAATGCACACACGTATTTTCAATTTAAAACCCGATCTCTGGTGCTGCTGTAGGTTAAAGGAAGCTCTCAGCCTCTGTGCCTTATTCCTGGGTGATCTGTTTGCACTCCCAGGGTCATTTCAACCCAGTAGAGACTCCTGGGTCAAAGCATATTACTCTGAGGCGTGTCAGTCAAAAGGGGAATCAGCCGATTGGTTATAGACAGGAAAGAAGCCAATGAAGGGGTAAAATGACCCAGGGATTTCTTTAAGCTATTGCAGTAGCAGATATAATCTTCTGAAATGAAAACACAAGTTTGTTAGAAGATGTCTTTCTTTCAAAAATGCACATTTGAGACCTACATTAATGACTGGATGTGAAACTTAAATTGAACTTTTATTTTTTTCTTTTAGCTACAGTTATTATTTTTGAAGTACTCAATTGACTTGGGTTTCTGTGAACGCATTCATTTCGTGATTGTGTATTTAGTCATGCCGTGAGCACACGTATAAGCAGATGAGTCAATTTGCCCGATTATACGGAGGATTGCTCAGGAATTGACCAGCACAAAAGCAGCCTGTATGCACGCATGCACGGAGGGCTGTGCTCTGACCTGCATGTTGAGGTAATGAAGGTGTGCTCTGACCAGAGAATGTGAGCAGCAACAAAATTCTGCTCATCGCTCATAATATCCTCTGCTCTTTCTTCCATTCCGCTCCAGACAAAATAGGCACGCTCCTCTCCGCTCACATGGTATTAAAAAAAAAAAAGGATCATGAAAATAAACAAGCCGTTTTTTCCCGCACTGTATTGGCGATTGAAGTTGAAATGATGTAATGTACATTCAGAAAGGAATACCATTTTATCTTAACATAGGCTATGTAATAACTGCAGACAGATGGACACACTGATGACGTTTCTCACATTTTTATATGGCAGCTCCACAATCGGGAGAATATATATCTTTCCCTCCATAATGAAGTATAAAGTGAAAACCTCTGTACTTTACATTTCTTTATTACCCAATGATAAGGTGTTTAAAGCTATGATGTCAGTAAGTCAGCCACACAATTCAGTCTGTGATTTAGAAGGGTCCATCAATAAAAGGGTCTATAAGATGGAAGGAAAAAATGACCCTTAAATTAGCAAAATTCCATTGTAGATCCTTGTCTGTTAAAAAGAAAATTGAAATGACACACGTATGATATATATTGTTCATTTTAACTACCTCACCAGCACACCCATCTCCAAACCGACGAGTCTGTCTGGCTTAGTGGGCGTGATGTGAGCTACAACAGGAGCTGGACGAGAGGTGTTCTAAAAGTCAGTCTAGTAACAGAAGCCCCGTCAAGGCCAGGTCAGCAGCCCTCGGGGCCAGATGCAAATCTGCACAATGTTGTGTGTCTGTGTGTCTGTGTGTGAGATCAGGTTCCTGTTAGGGGCAGCGAGAGCCCCCCTGGCCTGCCAACCCCATTGTGAGTGTGCCTGAGAGCTGACCTCATGCATACAGCACTCTGAAAGGCAAGGCATGAGAAGCTGCTCTAACAAGCTGGGAGGGAGGGTCTCAATTAACACGGTACTCCACTCTGACTGAGCCATTCTCCAGTATTAAGAGACTGGATAATCCCATTCCACCCTCATTTGAATTTGGGAATGAAGACAGATGCCCGCTGCTGATGCTGCAGGATGAGATATTGCCCCCAAAGGCTGCGTAATGAAGACCTGACACAAGCTTTTATAACAATTACATAATCAAAAAGGGATTTAGGATTAAAGACAGACACAGCTTTAAAATACATTATCTTGGCTCTTATTTCTCACTTACTAGGGACACAGAGATACAGACCGACAACGGGCTTTAGAAAGAAAGCACCAAGAATGCATGGGACAATTAGTGGTGCAATGACTCATCGCGTCTCAATGCATCATGATTCTTTCTTTACATGATACACTACAAGAGAGGTGTGTATCACTTGTATTGCAATACAGGACCAAAAGCACAACACCGTAGTTCACCAAACGGTTCTTGAATGAGGAGTGTTTTACAGTTGGTACCATCAAGTCTCCTTATAAAAAAAAATGCCTGCGTAACAAAGAGGCTGGCATTGTCTTCAGCACTAGAAAGAGCCAAGCTGCTTATAGAGCTTTTAAATTGCTTTTAACCTCCTCTCATCTCCCAATTGGACACGGTCTGTAATGGCAGGGCATCACGCCACACTGCCTGTTACACACTCCTCCCCTTTAACCTCTGCGATCTACGAGTTCCGGGTCACCAACGTAACAGGGTGGAGGCTGGGCGTGAACCGGCGACAACACACACCGCAAGACAGCGTCTCAATCACTATGCAAAAAGAGAGCAGCTCAGAAGTAACACGCCGTCCCCTAGCCTCTGGGACACACACACACCTTCACAGCTGGATATGAAGCTCTTGAGATACATTTAAAAAGTGGCAAACAGACTTTTAGTGCTGCCAATCCTTTCATGAGAACACACATCTAGATTCTGGCTGGGATCTGTAGTAAGTGAAGATAAACTGCCCTCTTTCTCTGCCTGAACTTGTTGCGAAATTCCCCATCTTTGATTCTCAGTAGCCTCCCTTCATTTTAATCTATACTCTATTTATATAAAGGCAGCTTGTCTTTAACTCAGGCGAGTGTCTGGGGGGGATGGGAGGGCTTTGAGACCTAAACCCCGCTTTCTTAAAGGCGACTAGAGTCTAGACATATTAATACCCACTGACACACTGTCCGACTACTCTGGCTTCAAACAGACTCATTTCCACTGTTAAAGCTCCTCTTTCGAACTCTGTTGCAACAGTAAGAACAACGTGGGTGAGTTTAGTGAGAGATTAGCTGGTGTCTGATGTACTTGCATCCCATGTGGCCTGCAGGCTCAGTTCACTTGCACTGATGTTACTTGCACAGTTTGAAGTGTCTGGACTTTTTTTGTCAGGGAAGTTAAGGATTTATCAGGGCTACAGGCTAAATCCTTCAACATTAGGTTTTTTAATCTTACTATATTCATAAGATCTATATTAAAAAAGGGGCTTTACAAGATGCAGATCCTTTTGGTAACAATTTCAAGCAGGCACATGTTCTTACAGTCAAAGAAAACTAAAATGCAAATACACTGATCATCATGTATGTCAGTAACCGCTCTGTAACACTAAAATAATATCGGAAATTCCCATTAATTTTAAAAGTTTCAAAGAACTGCAAAGGAGCAACATTGGAATAACAAATGTTTTGTTGTTTTGCAACAAACTTTCTGGTCCTGGAGATGATTAAAAACTGGGCAAAAATTCATAATGAATTCAACAGGACAGGAATAATGCACTTGAATGGAGAGGAACACACTGCCATTATTTTAAAACTGTGCCCGCAGTCTTCATTACTTAAAAGCAGATAACGCTGAACTGGGGAGGGTTTAGGTCGGCTGGGGAATCCTTGGCTCGCCGCGCTTCAGAACTGTGTGGTCCTCCGATGCTGGAGTTGTGTAGCGGCTTCACGGCGGGCTCGCAGTGCGAAACAAAGCAGACGGCTGACAGCATGTGTTTCGGAGTCCGCGAGTGCTCGTCTCTCCCGAGTTAGCGCGGGGGTTGCAGTGGAGAGCCGAGTTGAATAATTAGGCATTCCAAATTGGGAAAAAAAAAAAAAACCACACAAAAAAAGTCAAAACATTCCTCATTGAATTTATTTAATGTAATTTATTTTAATGTTTCTAAATTGAGCACTACTGATACTTATGGATGATAAATAATAATAGCATGTGGGCTTGCAACACAGAGCTGGATTTCTCACTTTATGATCTAAGGGCTCCTGTTTAATAGTGAAACAGGGCTAGATCAATAGGAGTCTCTCTCACTATACTCAAGTTAGTCATGAGCCCACAACTGAGGGCCCTTACTGGAGCATTGCAACATATTACTGCTATCCAACTTGCTTACTGTTAATGCTGCCCATTCAACACCAACGTGAAGTGGCCTCTGCAACAACAATCAACGCGCGTCATGATGTTTCAATAAAGAACTGGTAAATATCTCTAAAATGTGAGCGATTTATTACGATATTTTGGACGATCCTAAAAAACACACACACACAGATTACAGAGAAAGACCATCAAAGGCGGTGGGGGTGACTTTGTAGCTGTTGCCATGGTTATACAATGCTGTACACACTGAACACAAGTTTATTCAAATGATGGTTTACCTAAAAACCCAGGATCCTTTCATAATTACTTCAACAAAATCAGACTTTAACTTCAAAACTCTGTGAAGTTACAGGATTCTGATGTATCCTAGTCAACATTTTGTTTATCTTTTTCATCACATCCTGTGGATTTTTTAAAACCCAAAAGTTTAAAACGCGCCCGTGGCCTCAAAAGAGCTGCAAAACCAGTCTTCTCTCACCAGTGAAGCCCGTTCAACACTGTGCTCCCAGTCTCAGTACAGCTATACACCAGTGAAGCCCGTTCAACACTGTGCCTCCCAGTCTCAGTACAGCTGTACACCAGTGAAGCCCGTTCAACACTGTGCTCCCAGTCTCAGTACAGCTGTACACCAGTGAAGCCCTTTCAACACTGTGTTCTAAGTCTCAGTACAGCTGTACACCAGTGAAACCCGTTCAACACTGTGCTCCCAGTCTCAGTACAGCTATACACCAGTGAAGCCCGTTCAACACTGTGCCTCCCAGTCTCAGTACAGCTGTACACCAGTGAAGCCCGTTCAACACTGTGCCTCCCAGTCTCAGTACAGCTGTACACCAGTGAAGCCCGTTCAACACTGTGCCTCCCAGTCTCAGTACAGCTGTACACCAGTGAAGCCCGTTCAACACTGTGCCTCCCAGTCTCAGTACAGCTGTACACCAGTGAAGCCCGTTCAACACTGTGCTCCCAGTCTCAGTACAGCTGTACACCAGTGAAGCCCGTTCAACACTGTGCTCCCAGTGGATGTAAGAAACAGCACATTTGTTGTAAGTGGTATTTCTTACTAATGTATTCTTACATCCACTGGGAGCAGAGTTAAGATTTGTGAGAGCTCGATTGAGACCTCAGGGATGCTTTAAACACTTATATAAATTTTAAAAAATCATCACCAGAATGTGATGCAAACAGAAAGCGACATACAAAGGGGTTCTAAACAAAGGTAACTAAAATATTTGACCAAAGCTCTTTAAATGCACCAAGGGATCAACCCGAGTCAAAACCAATGCTTACAGTATCTCTCTCACATTACACCATCGAACACAGGCTGCAAAGACTGACTGGGTTCTACAGTTCCTGATTGAGTGTCTCGCTGCTGAAAGATTTGTCCATCTCAAGGTAAATGGCAAGCTGTTGACATCCTTCAAAGTGGACTGGCTTGCTCGACCGGTTTATTTCACGCTGGGCTGGCTTGTGTACCTGCTGTCTGCAGTAGCAGCTCATTAGCACTCTACAGCTTCACCATTCCCCTGCCTCCACACTTACTGGCTTTCTCTTTTCTATTCAGATCGCACCGGATAGCCTTTCTTTCCTCCCTAATCTCCTCTTCTCACACATCTGGTCAGATCAACCCTCACACAAGACCTTTCCGAACCTCCGTTTCCCCCTTTGTGTGCTTGGTTTGGTAAGCTGCATGAAGCAGACCCTACCTCCTGCCTGCCTGCCTGCAACTCTCCCCTGTCCATTTGCAGCAGTAGTGTAAAACAAAAGGCAACAGACAATTGATACTGAACCATCCTACCTTTTAGTCTGAATCTACCTCTACTCAACTTCCAATGGTGTCCTGTGGTCCAGGTCTCTGTTTGAAAATAGTGTCTGTGGCTGACACCATTGACCCCTTTCAGGATTGTAAAAATCTCCCCTTACAATACTTTCTAGGCTAAGTAGTCCCCTCCTCACCCCTTTTTTTAGCCCTGGGATTACTCTAGTTGCTTTCCTCTGAATTCTGCAAAGCCATAATGTCCTGTTTGTAGCGTGGAGACTGAAGCTAAGCACTGTGTTCTAGGAGCAGCCAGACTAATCCCACCATTTAACCCAGGGACATCAGTGGAGAGCAGACCATAGCTGTCTTTAACCCTTCACGTTTTGTGCCGGATCGCCAAAATAGCCCACACGAGAGTTTAAAACAGCCAGTTTGTTTCATTTAGTCAGTATCTGACTGTCTGCATGCTCCGAAGGGGCGGACACCTTATTCTTGTATGCAGCGATATGGAATGAAGCAGCGCTCTAAAAAGGCACTTGTATGCTTGCTATGGTCATTTCAGCACAGTAAATGTTTATTAATTAATAAATACACTTATTCTATGGAGGGCTAAAAAACATGTTGAAAAGAGCAAATCAAGCTGCAAAAGCACTGATAACTTTACAAAAGTTTAGTCCCTGTAAAATATGTAGGTGAAGAGTCAGGAATTTAAACAATGTAAAAATGCAGATTTTTAGAACACTGATCCTCAGTGAACAGGCCTTACACACACACACACACACAAAGCTGGAAGAGAAGTGCAGGGTCATTTCAAACGTAATCACCAACAGGAAAAAGGTACTGTCTTGTTATTTGCATACAGTCATTGTCAAATCTTATGCACACCCCGAAATGCTACTGCAGGCATTTATTTGAAGTACGCTACTTTTGATGTAGTTTTATTTGTCCTACAACCGGTTTCAGGTAATAAACAAACATTTTAATAGCACTAGCAACCTTGGAAACTAAACTAAAAGAACTGACAAGCGGGTTATCAGCTCGAGGGCTCGTTGCTGGTTAAAGTCACACCCAGATCCCAAACAAGAGCAACATGATTCATGGAATCCGTGTCACTGATCAGTGGCGTGGTTTCAGACCGGGAGGTTCAGTTTCCCAGGAATGAGTGAAATGAGTGCCAAGAATGGAAATTAGACTCCCATTGCCCAGCAGCGTGATCCACTCCTGGTTTCAGGAGTAAGACACACCTAGGCTTGTTACCTATACACTGGGGCTAACCAGGCTCACAGTAAAACCTGGAATGGGTTGAACTGCTATGCAATTGGAGTCTTATTTCCATCCCTGGAAATAAGACTCCTATTGCATAACAGTTCATTGTACATGACTGAAGAGATATTAATAATATTGAATACATTGGTTTACATTGTACACTTACTACTATGTAAAAACACTAAAGTTAAAAGCTTTATTTGATGTTAATATTTCTGACTAAACATTTAGGAAGAACTCAAAACGTTTAACACTTGGCCAATGTTTAAACTCTGAACGCCTCTAGTCTAGTTTGCCATCTGCTCCATCTCGCCCAGTCCCGTACCCATCTGACTAGGGTCTAGTTTGCTTTTAGCTACACCGAACCCTGTCCTGTCTAGGTCCTGACATCACAATGAGAAAATGCATCTTGTGTGACAGTCAGTCCTTGAGTGTTCTGACATCATTCACGGCATCGCGATATATTTCAATCAAAGAGAAGAGACTGGCATGGAAGTTCATGCTTCTTCATTCACTGTTCAATTCTACACTAAAAATACTGTAGGCTTTCCATTTTTAAGCCTCGTTGTAGCCACCACAACCCTCTCTCCTGACAACCATCACAAGGTTTGAATCAAACAAACACATTTCCAGTTTAACAGTGCTGTCAAAGATTTCCAAAAAGGGGGTGCAGTCCTAACAAACGACTTTTAACACTGAGCTAAAGAAGACAGTACAGGGAGCAATGGTGACCCCTGCTGGCCAAATAGCACAATTTCACAAAAAAAAAAAAACAGCCCGCCAAACTGGCCATGGCCAATCCCTGCCCCCGTTTGCAGATTCCATGCTTTATTTAGGGTTAAAGCATTGCTTTCTATACCGTTTGTTATCTGAACAAGGTCAGTGTAGAGGGCTGTCTACTTGACTTGCTTCAGTTAACAATTTATGACTAGTGTTTAATTTTTTCCATGTTCTATCATTTTAACATAAAGTGCTTGTCTGGTTCATAGCAGCGAATTGATCTAAAAACTTTTTTCAAGGTCAGGTCTTAAGGGATCCCAATGATTCAGCACCAAGAACATGGCTAGGTAACCCATTCCATACCCTCGCCACACTCTGGTGTGAAGAAGCGTCTCTGTCCTAAATCTCCACTTTCTAAAACCGTGTCCTCTGGTCCTGGTTTCCGTGTGGATTGTTAGGGTTAACTGTCTCCTCCTTTTAAGACTGGAAAGACTTCATATCAACAAGCCTCCCCACATCAAGGCTTCTTTTTTCTATGCTCAGTGAATCCAGTTCCTTCAACTTCTCTTCAAAGCTCATTCCTTTAGAAACAACAAACTCAACATACCTTATAATTTAAAAGGGATCAAAATAATAAGGTACGAACAAAGTGTTCTATTTTAGATTATACAACCACCAAAGATTGCTTCTATAGAGTCATCTTACTCAATAATAGTTTACAAAATCAGTTCTACTTCTTTTAGGTTTTCTAAATGTAGCTGTATTGAGTGTTAATAGTTATGGATTATACTCAGTAAGGGAATCGCAAATAAAGCACGACTGAGAAATGACACAGTCTCCCCTGTTCTAAAACCACTGGTTACTGATAAAACACTTCACTGCTCTCCTCGCCACAGCAGTGATTTCCCCCTAAGCAGCCCGGGAGACACGGCCTTGTTTCTGCGGCCGTGTCAGTCAGAGGGATGGATGCTATGCATGAAGGAGTGTGTTGTACTTACTGTGCTTGGGTGACCTAGAAGGAGAGTGGCTCTGTCTGCTGTACTGTCTTTCCCACTCGTCCCTCTCCTTCTCTCGCCTCTCCCGCTCCCTGAGAACAAACAAGTTCACGTCACAAACGCACAGAGCGCCAGCCGTTCAGCCAGCAGAACTAGCAGGTCAGCACCGAGCTCAAGAAGACTAGTGTCTGCAATATGGCCACGTCACATTTCTCTGCAAAGTTATTGAAGACTATGAGTGAGAAGAGTCACCTTTCAAGTCTGTCAGAGTGGGAGGGCAATATTTAATTGATTTACTGTACAAATAGTCAAAGAGTTTGGTAATTTTAACAACTGGAATTTGCTTCTGGAGTCAATTGAAAAAGAATTGTCATATAGTAAATACTGAACAAAAATGTGCCTGATGTACAAATCATCAGTTTATTTAAAGTCTGAGTTGCGCTGTATCAGAACAGCTTCGGAGTAAAACAGAGCCTTTTCACCATTAGGGGTGCCACCGTTTGCTATCAAATTCAACATGAGGATGACTCTGGCGAAATACGTTGGTATATTTTGCAGCCTCCTGACTGCCCCTTTAAATTACCTGTTTAAAGAAACACTGAGACTTTTTAGCGGACTTTAAATAACTCGGTTGACTTCAGATTTCACGAAGGAGTCTTCAGAGCTAGGAACGAACTGCCAGCGCCGTTGTAAAACCCCTTCAACACCAGCAGAAACAGATTTCTACAACATCCAATGCACACATGACATCTGAAATAACATTCTGCTGTACAGAACTGTTTCTCTCTTGTTTTGGGGTTACCAGATTTGACACGTATTTCAGATAAATAAAACACAAAAGAGTATTTGTTTGAATTTTAAAAGAATATGCAAAATACATATGTTCAATATGTAGATCCCAGCACTAATTCTGGATGCAACAGTAATCACTAAAATTACACACGGACCGCAGAGAGAGGGTAACCTTGCAGCGCATTAGCGCCACCTTGTGAATGAAAATTCCAATTACAACATCTTTAAAGAAAAATAAAACAACCCGACTCCTCATTTGTTCTATTCTTAGAATTGTATAAAAACCAAATGTTTATTGGAGTATACCCAAATTCAATGCAAAAAAACCTAGGAGAAAAAGGTTTGACGATGACTATCGTGTTACTCACTATGTAGTTTAAGACTTGAATGAGGATCTAAAAACTTAACGCCCACATTCTACTGCTCCATTTTGATTGGACAGTTCCCCTTAATGTGTATAACTGATCTATTGTATTATACAAGTCTTCTTGTTAGCACCGTGGGCACTATTTAGCAAGTGCGACATGAACAGTTTAAAATGAGCAACAAAACACTCTTGTAATGAGCAATTCTTTTCTAGTCTTGCACTGTAAAGCTAGTTTCATTCTTAGCAAAACTTGCCTTTGCACATGTTAAATATCCCCTTGGAGATAAGGGTATTGTTAAAAACAACTTTACACACTAAAATGAATTCCTTAGGTGAGTAAACAAACTTAAAACTTAGAAAGCAACCAGCAATTGGTGATTTATAAATCACATGGTACTGTTGCAGATAGCTTCCCTATAAAATCAGCAGTCAAAAACCTGAATGGATACACTACAAGTAAATTATCTGTGCTTTTGAAAGCCTTTCGGTGTAGTTACAATACAGAGGGTAATTATGAAACTATGAAAACCCTGCGAGAAACATGTATTTAGGTTTCACTGAGTGGTTTTAAGTGTCCTTCATGTCTTGAGGGCAACCTCCCCTATTTAAAAGGCATCATGATGTTTGAATAAACGAATGCACACAGGGTTGCTTTTAGAATGACAGATCACGTTATAGGACTTGCTTGACTGTCTGCAGTATTTACTTTCTCTTTGTCCTGCAGCAATGCCAGAAGTACACTCTAGGAGGGATTCTGCAGTTCCGATACAGTGATCCTCACATTTTAACACTTCGGAGGTCACTAATATATAGTGCAAACTTTACTTAAAATACATCTGTGTTTAACATAACACAGATTTGATCCCATCAAGTTTATTCAGCACACATTAACCCTGACGTGCTGGATCGCTTTAATTTCAGAGCCTAACGCGTCTGCTAGCACTTATTTGTTTGCTTGCTTGTTTACAATGGTGGCCACATTTATTGCATCACCCCATTATCATTATGATTAATGCTTTATGATCACCACATAGTATCATTTTTTTTTATAGACTTTTTATTGATTTGCTATTCGTGGTTATATTGAATTACATAACTTGTATATAGATATGATTTTCTCTTCATAATGCATAATTATTGAAAGTCAATAAGATTATGTTTATATGCCAAAAATGAAATGCATTTATTTGTTTGAGTACAGTGGCGGCCACATTTGTAGCAGTAGGCCAATATAATTAGGTTTACTGCTTTGTCGCCATTTATAGTTTGTTTTTCTATATACTTTTTATTTGCTATTTGTGGTAACATTGAATTCTATAACATTTGTATATAAATGATTTCTTTTCATAATGCTAAGTTGAATAATTTAATAAAAACACCTGTGTTTCTGACTTGTATTTATACATACATTTCAAGGTTAAACGGTTTTACATACGATTTGGCAAAGTACTTTGTGATATTTTGCTTAGTCTGGACCACTTCCATAAAATAGCTTAAAATAGGGCAAAAACGTGTAGCTCCTCAACGGTAGTTGATATTCAAAATCTGTTTTTTTATTTGAAATCCTCATAAAATATCTCAACTGTAATGCCCTAATATTTTTTCTATATCCCATGCAGAAAGGGGTCAAAATTGGCAGTTTAAGAAATGCATAATAAATGTTGTTTTGATTTCTTTGGAGGCACAGCTTATATATAACACCTCTCGCAGTTTTGTTTTAATCAAGGTGTGCCAGTAAGATACATATCACTCACGAAGGGGACAGAGACCACAACTGCAGTATCACCAGGGATCAGGTCCCTACGACTGCAGCATGTGGAAAACCTCCTTGTAACCATGCAAAGACGGGCGCATCCATTGCAACTCCCAAGAGGAACACAGTCAGTTATTAAAGTCTAATTTACTAGGGTCTGCGCTGTATGAAAAGGCATCACTTTATTAACATGTCTAACAGACAGCATGCTCACCTTGGATAAGCAAATAAAGCTGGAGTGCCTTTAATATGCCAGCCAGAGAAATGCTGTTCCAGATTTAAGAATACCAACAGGCCCTTGGAGTGAACATCTACCCAAGCACAGGAAGAATGCCGTAACTGAAGCAAACAGAAATCCCACTCGGCACAGGGACCTACAAATGTTGGGGAAAAGAGCCCCTCTGTGGGCAACAGTGGAAACAACTTTAGCAGCCACATTTTAGTGTTCTATGAAGAATGTATTCTTGAAATGGAATCTGTCTATAACTTCACAGCAGTACTGTATTTAATTCCAGTATCGACTGTTAATAAATAGCATGATGAAGGACATGCGAGTGGGGCAACACTGAACCCAAACCCCTGTCTGGCCAGCAGTGAGTGTGTGTGTGTGTGTGTGTGTGTGTGTGCACGTCTGTGTGTAGAGATCTGGTGTATAGAAACAGAATTTGGGAGTCTTTACTTTATCCTGATTTTGCGAGCCATGGCCCTCAGCTCATCCTCGCGCTCCTGAAACAAAGGGAAAGAAAACATTAAAGCAGCGCACTCTGGAATCAGCAAGGTCACTAGATCGACACTAAAAGAAACTTCAGGAGTTCAATCACAAACGTTTCAAAGTCTTGTCAAGGTCTTCAGTGAATCTTGGTAATACACTTATTGGTAAAGTGTGAAGGATCTCTTAATGGTCCCATTAAGAGCAATGTGCGTGTGCTGGTGTTGTACGTAGTAGACGCTGGCCTTGAACCGCTGTCTACTCACCTGTCTCTCGTGCTCTTGCTGTTGCATCTTCTCCTGAGCAGCCTTCTTATCGGCTTTAACTAAAGAAATAGAAAAAAAATGTCAGCCGGTCGTCAGCTGTGATTGCCCATCTGTAACCTCAAAACCTCAACTATGCATTCAGGTAGAGCTACAGAATTCTCAACCAACCTCATCTGGCAACATTAAAGCAAATAGACTCTTGATGCTTGTGCTTTAGTTGTTTGAATCAGGGCTTCCTAACTCCGGTCCTGGGGACCCCCTGTGTCTGCTGGTTTTCATTGCAACCGAGCTCTCAATTACTTAACTAGACCCTTAACTGAACTAATCATTTGCTTAGTCTTTTTTTTACTCGTTTTCAGCTCTTAAAACAGTTGCAGATTTCAAGTTGGCTGTGACATTTTATAAGTAACTTGAACTCTGCAACTTTTTAAGGAGCAGAGAACAATTAAAAAGGTCTAATTAGGCAATTTATTAGTTCAATTATGGATTAATTGACCAAACTGGTTTTACAGGGCTGGACAACAACATTTGCAATTACTGCTCACATGCCAGCGATTATATCATGTTTTAACTCCCACTAATTGTTCTTTTTCTCCCACTTTCTGTATTTTTCTGTCTGCTTTCAGTTTCTCTGTCGAGCCAAGCCACTGTTCTCACAATATAGTGGGAGCTGAATTAAAGCCATGCTCTAATGCCAAGCTTAATTACACGTCCCTTAAGCACACACACCCCCCAAAACCTCTTCATGGATGACTAGCCTACAGGAAGAGAGAGAAACCAAACCTCTCAGTGGCACTACCCAGACAGATTAGTGAGACTGAGCTCTCCACAGAAATCAGGTGCTGACCATCGGGCGAGGGGCACTGGTGTCGATCGGGCTGATTTACCATTCAGAGTGAAAGGCATGAAGAAACAGCTGCTTGGGTTTGTGATGATCGCTGCTTTTCTTAGACTCTCTAGAGAACAGCAATTACCACAAATCCAAGCAGCTGTTTCTTGTGTCAAATTAGCCCAATCAACAGCAATGGCCCTCACCTGATTTCCATGGAGAGCTCCAGCTCAGTAATCTGTTTGTGCAGATCTGCAGCTCAGTAGCAGTGGCGCTGATCCTTTGTATGTTTCTAGGTGTTCGGTAGCGACCTCTAATCAAATTGAGTGAATTTCTTACACACTCTGTGTATCAGACACACAAAGCCAGGGAATCGCAACTTGATTAAAGCGAGCTACCAAGACTAAACAAACGATTGATATCCCGCAAATCCATTACCATTGCAAGCCCATGCTGTACTGTAAGTGTCTTGGAAAGAGTTCTTACGCTGTCTGTTAAGCGCCCTGTTCATGCGGAGCTTCAGCCTCTCCTGGGGGGTCAGCTTCGACTGGAAGGGAAACACAAACTGGTGAAAACAGGAGCCAACCACTAGAGCCCTGCTACAGGGAGCCCACTGCCCCGGGCACTCCTCCAACAGCAAACAAGCAGATTAGCCACAGTGTACAGGTAACAAGCTCATGCATGTCTCCAGGAAAGGATCCAGCTACTATGCAATGGGTGTCTTATTTCCATTCATGCAACAGCAACGAATGCTGGAGTTCCATTCTTATACCTGTTTATAAAACACACGCTGGTCTACAGTACAGACTTGCCAAGTGCTCTCTTTGCCTCATGTGTAAAGCCCATGTATCACCAGGAAAGTTTTAGGAAACTTTTTTTCTGGCCACTCATGAAGCAGATTGCTGTAGGTGACATTAAGCAATTTTCACCTTGTGAATAATTCAAACACTATCTAATTTACTGTGTGAAAAACTGCTTACAGTCCCTGCTTTTCTTACTACTTCTTAGCATCAGCAACCTTATTACTGGATCCCTGGTTTTAATTTTGATGAAAAGCATTTGGTTCTTTGCTTGTATTTTTATTTTGTTTTTTTTAACTGTAGTTTAAGCTATACAGAGTTGCCAGCCGTAACTATTAAAACACACGACTGAAGTCTTTACAATCTTAAAAGGAGTTGTCATAGTTAACCCAAAACAATACATTAAACGCTGCACAGAAACCAGGACCAGAGGACACAGTTAGAAACTAAGTGGAGACAGACTTCTGAGGGTGGTGAGGGGTTGGAACGGGCTACCCAGTCTTCTTGTTGAGGCAGAATCACTTGGATCCTTCAAGACCGAACTTGACAAATTTCTGAGATCAAGCGTTTGTGATTGTATTTATGAGTGTTCTTTTAGGATTGCTAACTGTAGCACTACGGAGTGTTCAATAGCTATGCAGAGCACACAGCACAACACTACAGACCAACAGAGCTACACAGGTGCATCCTGGTACCTAATCACTTACTGGAGCTGACATGGTCTGATTGCAGCAAGACCGCTGCTGCACAGTTAAAGTGAGTCGACACCAGAAACAGTAACGTCCTCGAACTGTTGTGTGCATCTTGTTTTCTTTAATATTTAAGTTAAGGAATAAAACAACAAGCAAAGAACCAACACAATAAAAGGGGAGCAGTGATAAAGTTGCTAGTGCCAATAACAGCCATGGGTGGCACTCCTTGAACAAATCTGTGCTACCGAACATACCCAATCGGTCCCCCTGAAGTAATGCAACTACATTCTCTTTCCTATTAAAATTGAAATCATTCCTTTAACATATGTGTTTATTTTTATAATGGTTACCGATAACCTTTAAAATACATTTATAAAATGATATTAAAAAAATCACGCCGTTTATAAATATTTTATATCTACACTCCACTAATTCCCACCTAAAGCATGGCTACACGGTATCCATAAAGATGTGTTTAGTAAACGGTTTAATGGGATACAGAGCGCCCTGCTTTGTCCACAGACTCAACAGTAATGGCACTTGTTCAATTCTCACCCAGCACAGGCCAGGTTACACTATAACAAACCTGCGTCTTCAATGGCAGCGGTCACTCTGAGAAAGCTTTTTCTTCTTTGGGTTAAAGAGGTGTGTACATGTTATTCACACATACACATTCACTCATTCATTCATTCATTCTATAGAGCTGGGCTGCGCACACACACACACACCTTGCACAACTTTTTAAATATTTATTTTTTAAAAAAGAGCAAAGTTAGCAGAAATGGAACAATGACATTTTTTCAGTAACCAGTATACAGTTATGGTGGCCTTATTCTGACACATAACTGAGTGTGAAATGAGAAAACTGATTTTCTAGTACCATCGAGATGTCTTAATACCGTACGAGTTTCTGTGTGGTTCTCCATTCTCCCCCACCCTCATCCTTATTTCAGAAAACCAAGGATTTAAGAGCTTTTTACTGCATGTTTAATGCTCCTACAGACTTCATAAGCACACCTTCAGCTACGCTTGCAAAGAAGATACACTTCGCCTATTGGTACAGCTGCCATTTTCACTTTTCTTCCCCCCCCCCCCCCAGAAGTGATGTGTCTTAAAACCAGAGAGACGAGGTGAAATTCTTACTGACTTTGGCAGCTCCAGACTCTTTACCACCAGGAGTTTCAGCCCTAAAAACAGAAAGAGAGATGGGTTAGGATATGCACAGTATATCACCACTGGTCTGATAGTTCACTCCGAAAGTGCTGTCCTCCCTTAACTCATCAATGACTGGACGGCAGGCAGGCAGGCAGGCGTGTCCAGGTCAGGTCTCTCTCTCGGTGCTTGCATTGTACAATGTCCCTCACCTTTCATTCACTTTCCCAACAGTGCGTGTGTTGTGAGTTTCCACTATTAAACAGTGAAATACCAGAGATCCCACTACATGCTCCCTGAAAAAAAGTCACGCCACAGAGAAAGAGAGGATACCTAATGGTTTAAGTGGGCGATGTAAAAATAATCAATGAACGAGGGTAGAAACACAGGGGAACAAAGCTGTGTGTCTTTACGATAATTATCCATTGTCTTATGATGGTGGATTTAACGGAGTATTTTTATTTTTGTTTTACAGATTGCTGTAGGGAGCAAGCTTGGCAGAGCCGCTATTGTGACATCACGCAGCTTCAAGCTGGAAATTGAAAAATCAGGTTTGGAACCCATCCACGCGTGGTGCAAACCACACTTCCACACACTACAGCACAGTGTGAGCGGAGGCAGCAGAGGCGTGAAGCAGTGAGCAGTTTTGTCAGCTTGAGTCACTAGAGGATCAGCGGATATTATTCAATGCAGCTAGTGAAGCTGCAGTACATTAAATCACACGTTCTGGTAACAAGTTAACCTTATTTGGTCTCTGAAGGAGGGTGGCCAGGGAAGCTAGACAAAGATAGACTCCCTTTGTCAGACTGTCCTAGAAGACAGACAGAGAATCCCTTTAAAGGTGGTTTAATGGGAGGCTGTCTATTCAATGGACATAAACAGCAGCAAATCTAAATACCGTCCCAGTTTAAATATTAAACAGGAAGAAACCTGACATTTGACTTAAAGCCATAAATAATCAGAAGAGACAAGAGTTTTCACAAAACCACCTTCTTTGAATGATTTAAATGGCGGTGGTACTTAGACCCCACTGCTGTTTAGATCAACTGAACAGTGCTGGTGAGAGGGGAGTGTGAAGAGGCTGGAGAGAGACCGGCACACTCACTTTCTCAGTGTCTTGCCGTGTGGGAGGATGTGGCTAGGGAAAGCGATACAGATAAGACAGAAGTTTTAAGGGGAGAGCGACGGACTCACTTTCTCAGTTTGTCCCCGATGCCGGGCGATGCAGCAGGCTGTCTGCTCTTGTTTCTGCTGGGGGGGGAAGGGGAGGGGGAGGGGGAGCGGCTGGCTGACTGGCTCTCACTTCGGCTGCTGCTGTGATGCCTGGTCCCCCCGCCGCTGCTGAGCCCCCCCCTGCGATACCGATCCACCGAGCGAGATCGACTTGCGGACCTGAGGAGACAGCACACCGGGTACAGAGAGAGACAGACAGGCAATGATCTCCCAATAGCACCAGCAACACCAGAGCCTAACCATGTAACTGCAAGCCATTCCCCTCTCTCTCCATAGCACCAGCAACATCAACATGAGGGTGTGAATAGTTTAAACATTCTCCAAAAGGTAAACGTTTAGCGGTCACAGAAATATGCATGTTAGTTAGAGGCTGGCCTTTGAGTTTATACAGTAGTAAAGGTTTTTATTGAACATCCAGTATTTATTCAGTCTATTTGTTTCACACGTTTGTGATGTACACAATCATATTGTACTAATTTATTTTAAACACTTTCGCAGTGCTTCATGCTATGGGTTATCTGGTTACCAACATCCCCAGTCTGTTTAAACTAAACGGAAACCAACGACTGGCCATCTATAAAAGGCATGCTAACCAAGGCTTTGAAATCCATTAATGCCACTAGCAAAATTATCACTGCCCTCTCTTTAAAAAAGGAGTGACAACAATATTACATATTGCAAGGACTCGTAATAATATCCATAAAGCCAAAAGGTAAGAAAATATTTTAAAAGCATTGGTTAGCACTTCTTTAATCACAGTTTTAGGGGTGAGTTTGAGTACTAGAATACTATTATAATACAAAAAAAAAAATTATAATTTGAATACGTTGACAAATAAGTACTCAAATGTGAATAGAATTCCCGTTCCCTGACTCACGTCTGCAGTGATGTGTGAACCCACCTGGTGCGTCTGCGGGAGGAGGAGTATCGCACCCTGTCTGTGGAGCGGGATCGTGTCCGTGAGCGTGATTGCGTTCGTTTCCCCCCAGAGTACCGCCTCCCCCGGCTGTGCGATCGAGAGCACCGGCGCCCCCTGCTGTCTGAGTCAGACCTGCGGCGTGTGCGAGACCGCGAGCGACTGCACCGGCCAGTCCTGCGCTGACCTCTCCGCGACCTGGAGCCTGACCTCGAGCGGGACGAGGAGGAAGACGAGGACGAGGAAGAGGAGGAAGAGGACGAGGAAGAGGAGGTAGAGCGTCGCCTACAGGGCAACACACACAGCACCCGTCAGGAAACGCAGGCGAAGCTGCACACACCATGGGCCATCAGTCACTCAGACTCTCACAGTGTTTATGAATCTAATACTCAACTGCACTAGACTGTTCAAGAAGTCACTGCTCTGATAGATGAATGAAAACACAATTTTAAACCATGTAACACAATAGTGCTGATTTTAGAAATACTAAAAGACACTTAATAAATTAAATGACAGAACAGTCAACACTTGTCAGTGAATTTTCTGTTTCTTTTAGTAGTTTGCTATATAAAAAGCATTTGTTTTTCACAGAACCAGACTGATCCATGCACTGGGACAAGATTGCTTCTTTCTGTGGGTTCAGGCACTATAATGAGAGTGTCTGCCAGGAAAGGAATATCTGATTCACTTGATCTCCTTCCACAGTACAAGGCAATGAAACTAGGTCACTTTTCAGATACCGACTGAATGCAAACTGTATAAAACGTCTCAGTCTCTGTGCCGATTCCCACATACTAGCATGGATCAGAATTGCTCTGGAGTAGACAATGACTGTAGGCAAGAAATGTTGCATAGATCTTTCTAGTTCACATTATGAAATTAAGACTGTGGAAAAGCAATTATTGCCAATAACGTGAATTGACCTTTGGAGAAAACATTAAGCAGCTCATTATATAATGTTCGGTTGCTGCCCCCTGCATAGAGCTCTGATCTCTCTAGACATTCATGTATAAATCATTAGTGAACTGGGGTATTGCTGGCTAAATCCGTCACTCAACCACACTTAAACTGACATTGTTTGGGGGAAAATACAATCTTAATAAAAAGAAAGAACAGTTTACAACAATAGAACACAGGGGTGCTGCAATAGCAAGTTATACACAAACGATCTCAAATTGAATGAATCGCTGGGTTACTGGTAAGTTCATATTTACAGTACTGGAGACATGGCTTTCGGTCCGTTCATAATGGCTTGTGTCGAGGTATCAAACCCCACACAGTGCAGTATTCACAGCAGATAGGAAAAGCAAGACCCATTCAGAGGCTCTGTAAACAGTGAATGCTGAGCTGCCTAGTGTGTGTTTTTTTAAATCATTCAAATGTGAAGGTTACCGACCGGGAGGAGCGGCTATGACCTGTGGCTGAGGCTGCCGTAGAGGCAGAGGCAGAGGCAGGGCTGTGCTTGGAGGCTGCGGTGGAGGCTGCTCTCCCGGGGGCTCCCTCCTCATCGCTGCCCCCGAAGCTGGTGATGAAGGTGATCTTCTCCTCCTGGCTAGGGCTGTTGGTGTGAGACCTGGAGCGGGACCCTGAGCTCGACTCGGACGGAGACCTGCGGCGGAAACACAAGGCACCGCGTCAAGAGCTGAAGCACCACGGCTCAAGCATGTCTCTAGTCGTTTTTTCACTGGAAAAAGCTGAGAAAACCATTCAATGGCCGAGTGAGACCGATAGGAGCCGAAAAAAAAGAAAAGAAAAAAGGGGCGGATCTGAGCAATACACATAGCCCTGGCATCACATAGAACACGGACATAAACAAACTAGATAGCTGCTTCTGCAACCAGCGCTCAAAGAATATCACGGACATTTGCAGAGCTTTTTGAGATGTTATAGTAATAAAATAATGACTTGGATCGCATTATTGAGGAGTTTGGTGATAAAACGAGTGATCAGGAGATGATTTATCGGTATGCACGACTATGAAGAGGTATGTGAAAAATACAGAGAACAAGGGGTGGGGCGGGGCTGGAGATGCAGTACTGAGTGTCCTGTTGATATGCAGTGCCTTTTAAACCTGTTATACTGTGAAAAAAATACTTTTAAACAGCGTGTCTAAAATAAACTGCGTGTGTGAAAATAAATTGGACCTTGTTGGAAAACATGGATCGAGAATTGATTAGCAGTTTGCTATGCATGTGGACTGGCAGAGCTATACTGGTGTTCTTTTCTGAAAAGAGACTAATATTGCAGATAGCAGACTGTTTGGTTCAAATTGCATTTACTGCTAACAATTGATAAGAGACCTTGCGTCTACAAGCTTCTTGTCCAACATTGACTGCAAGCTAACAAGATAACAATGCTGTGGACCAGAAGGGGCCAGGCTCTAAGACTTTTGGAATACAAAGCATAAAGGAGCTAAAAGGCTCCCAGGGACTGCCGTTGGACCCAAAGGTTCTCAGGGAGAATAAGAGATAATGCCACTGGACTCAAAGGGTCTCAGGCAAAACGGAGAGATAGGAACAAGGAAGATGACAAAAACCAGATGGATGGACCTTTTTGGGGCACCACCAGGGGTCTGAAGAATGCACTGAGTTCAGAGGTCGTCACACTAGATTACACACACAGACACACACACACACAAAATTAAATATATGGTAACAGAATAATGTGTTGTACCTTTTCTATTGGTTAAGTGTCACAGAAAGAGGAGGAGAGAGACACCTATGCAGAAGGGTATTTAATGTCATGTAAAAGATGTAACAACTGGTAATCAGTTCTATACTTGGACTGGTTTCCCTGCATGTATGAAATAAACTTAACACTGATTAAGAAATGGCATCTGTGCAGTTTCTTAAGAAACATCGATACTCACGTTTTAAGTTACATCAGACCTGACGTGCCTGAGACGGGACGAATAAATGGACCGCAAAGGGTTAATCTGGACAATATAGTGGACTACCAGCCCTCAGCGGCACCACAGGTCATCTTGTCTTATGAGCAAGTGATGTGCACTGATGAAGCACCGAGTATCCACCTGACTTACATTTTACTTTATGAGAATGAGACATGCAGCATTACCTTTCAGAGCAAGAATCCTCAAAGCACCTACTATAACACACACATACCTTTTCAGAGTTACCAAGCACTTTGTGAACGGCATGCAATAATGTGTGTAGATGTTTCAGACTTTTAGAATTAGAGAAGATTGCCCTCTAGTGTCCTGCAGTATGATTGCAGGCTGCAGTGTTGAGAACCCTGCTCTGGCTCTGAAACAGAGCCATGGTTAGGGGTTTAACACAAGCTCCTTGCAATGATGATGGTGCTCACCTTTTATAGGGATCGTAGGTTGGGCTGTCTCTTCTGGCATAGCTGGAAAAATAAAAAAAATGTAAAAAGGAAAAGTTACAGTTAACATGTATTACTATGACACACACTTTTCTTCATTAAGCATGACTTACTATGTACGCTCCTAGACATCTTGGTGTAAACTTACACATTTACACAGCAGTTCATAGCAGCACTAAAATTATACTCAAGTACTACTACACTGGGCATTTAAGCACGGCTTTAAATTCTTTAAAAGGTTACAGAGTGCTGTTGGTTAAAACGTCCTTGTCGCTGATGCAAAGCCACCAATGCTGAATTTGCATGATCAGTTTGGTTTACAAACAGACTGAAATGAAACATTACCTCAGCAAGGTGGTGATGAAGCCTCCTAGAAACAAACACATCCGCAACACAGCACAGCTGCTATCCTCGGACAGACAGCAGGATTCAATCTCTTATTTCCAGCCCCATGCGGGTGGACAGTACAGCACCCAGCCTGGCTTGCCGATTGTAAAATAATTGTAAGACTTAAAGAACTACGAGTGCCTGTAGCTTTGCTTGCTTTAAAAAGCACCATACTGTCAGCAATACCTTTGTAGCCAGCAATACTCAAACTAACATCGAAAAAACAAAATGTTAAAATAATTACGCTTTATTTGGGACCAGGCATTTTTTTTAAATGTTATGCTTGTGAAAAACACAAGCATAACATTTAAAAAATAATAGTAATAATTAAAAGAACCAGACTGTAGTGCTGTTGTCTCTGCTTCAGTCGCTGAGTTCTACCCACTGCCACACTGTCTAAACAGGGCTCTACCACTGCAACGGGGAGAGGTTATCTAAGTGTCTGGCTTCTCTGTTTGGCAGCACTAGTGAGCTGTCTCTTACCCCAGCAACTCACTAAAAATTAGACAGTGGCTTGAGTGAGGAAATTCTTCACTGTTCATTTCCTAAATGAAATAAAAAATGAACATCATCACAAGTGCGACGCAGGCACTACAGCAAGCCCAGTGAGGGAGGTACCTGGGGGGGCTGATCTGCCTGCCTTTCAGCCTCTTCTCCCTGAACTCCCGTCTCTGTCTACGGGACCGCCGACCCTGCAAGAGATCAAACACAGGATTTAGGAAACTGAACCCCCAAATAAGAATTTCCATTTATAATTGATATGAATGCAAGCCAACCCTATCTCAGTTTCTTCATTATTAATGAGCAACTGCACAGATTCTACATCATACAGGAGTAGCCCATCAGGACAACAACATGTATTGAGATAAGAAAGTGTACAGTGACCTCCACTGAACAGCGTCATTCAGCCCTGAATACACCAGAGAATTCCTCTATTGCAGTACAGCCTCTCCTAGCTCAGTGCCCCTGTGTCAGTGCTGTTGCAGTACGGCCTCTCCTAGCTCAGTGCCCCTGTGTCAGTGCTGTTGCAGTACAGCCTCTCCTAGCTCAGTGCCCCTGTGTCAGTGCTGTTGCAGTACAGCCTCTCCTAGCTCAGTGCCCCTGTGTCAGTGCTGTTGCAGTACAGCCTCTCCTAGCTCAGTGCCCCTGTGTCAGTGCTGTTGCAGTACAGCCTATCCTAGCTCAGTGCCCCTGTGTCAGTGCTGTTGCAGTACAGCCTCTCCTAGCTCAGTGCCCCTGTGTCAGTGCTGTTGCAGTACGGCCTCTCCTAGCTCAGTGCCCCTGTGTCAGTGCTGTTGCAGTACAGCCTCTCCTAGCTCAGTGCCCCTGTGTCAGTGCTGTTGCAGTACAGCCTCTCCTAGCTCAGTGCCCCTGTGTCAATGCTGTTGCAGTACAGCCTCTCCGAGCTCAGTGCCCCTGTGTCAGTGCTGTTGCAGTACAGCCTCTCCTAGCTCAGTGCCCCTGTGTCAGTGCTGTTGCAGTACAGCCTCTCCTAGCTCAGTGCCCCTGTGTCAGTGCTGTTGCAGTACGGCCTCTCCTAGCTCAGTGCCCCTGTGTCAGTGCTGTTGCAGTACAGCCTCTCCTAGCTCAGTGCCCCTGTGTCAGTGCTGTTGCAGTACAGCCTCTCCTAGCTCAGTGCCCCTGTGTCAGTGCTGTTGCAGTACAGCCTCTCCTAGCTCAGTGCCCCTGTGTCAGTGCTGTTGCAGTACAGCCTCTCCTAGCTCAGTGCCCCTGTGTCAGTGCTGTTGCAGTACAGCCTCTCCTAGCTCAGTGCCCCTGTGTCAATGCTGTTGCAGTACAGCCTCTCCGAGCTCAGTGCCCCTGTGTCAGTGCTGTTGCAGTACAGCCTCTCCTAGCTCAGTGCCCCTGTGTCAGTGCTGTTGCAGTACAGCCTCTCCTAGCTCAGTGCCCCTGTGTCAGTGCTGTTGCAGTACAGCCTCTCCTAGCTCAGTGCCCCTGTGTCAGTGCTGTTGCAGTACGGCCTCTCCTAGCTCAGTGCCCCTGTGTCAGTGCTGTTGCAGTACAGCCTCTCCTAGCTCAGTGCCCCTGTGTCAGTGCTGTTGCAGTACAGCCTCTCCTAGCTCAGTGCCCCTGTGTCAGTGCTGTTGCAGTACAGCCTCTCCTAGCTCAGTGCCCCTGTGTCAGTGCTGTTGCAGTACAGCCTCTCCTAGCTCAGTGCCCCTGTGTCAGTGCTGTTGCAGTACAGCCTCTCCTAGCTCAGTGCCCCTGTGTCAGGGCTGTTGCAGTACAGCCTCTCCTAGCTCAGTGCCCCTGTGTCAGTGCTGTTGCAGTACAGCCTCTCCTAGCTCAGTGTCCCAGAGTCAGCGCTGCAAGTCTCACTGAGTACATGGCTTTCTCCTCCTCCAGGGCTTTAGCATGTTTTATTGCTTCAACCTCCTGTTTGTCTTTCCGAAGCATTCTGAAAAACAAGGAAGCAGTAATGAGACTGGAGCTGCAATCGATAATTCAAATAGAAGTCAAAAGTAGCAGCAGCTATAATATTTTCTTTGCCAAGATTAATTGGACGTTTTCATAAGTTTGCTGGAGCAGCAGCTACAAGCAGCAACTAGAATTGGACATTATGTGTTTGTAAATCTGTAGGCTAAATTACAGGAGGTTAAATGCATAGTCTGATTGACCATACACCACAGTGGCTACTAAAATGAACACTGTCCCAACGGATAAAAGCTTGCATATTTTAAATCCAATGTGTATTTTCTATTGCGGCAGCGATCTGGTTTACTTCACACTAACTCAGTTGCTAGCGCCTCCACTAAGCCCTTGATAACCCCTCCTTTGGGACTGTCGAGTGCCCAGGAGGTGAAGCAGTCTACAGTGCGCAGCTCTCACCTGACAAAGTCTCCCTCTGCCATGCCATAGGAGGTGGCCAGCTTGTTCACTTCCAGCACCTGCTCCTCAGCCAACTCATCCACATCCACCTCCACATCTGCACCAAGCACAGAGACAGAAAGGGGGAATGACACAGAGCTGATCACTGTCATGAGACGACACATCCACATCTGCACCAAGCACACAGGCAGAAGGGGGGACGACTTGATGAAAATCAAAAGCCTGATATTTGTAAAACGTTAAATAAAATTACTCAATGAAGAAAAAACTGAAGCCTCCGATCTTGTCCTATGGCAGCTAACGGGGTCTATTTAAAAGATGTAAAAAACTATGGCGGACCTGTGCTGTCGCTCATTAACTCCAGCTGGTGTCCCGGGCTGGTTTATTGACCACACTAATTGACATTACTACATGCATTAACAATACAGTGAGGTGAGGCTAAGTGAGGCTTAGCAATTAAGGCAGTAAGGCTGTATTTTTTCATTGTAATAAATGGCTTATTTCACAGTCTAAAAATAGGTATTTCAAGATATTTCACGGTTAAACAAAATATTAAAAGCTGAACAAATAGCGTTGTCGCATTCAAATTTGATCATTTTGTTCCTAAATATTTAAATGCTTGCCTGAAAAACAGTGAATGTTAAATCGTAGAATATTACGTAATTTTGTATGTCCACCTTTTAAAAAAGACATTCTATTTTCACCATCAGTGAATTATCAAACAAAATAAAAACCGAAATGAAAAAACAAAACAAGACACATGAAATGTCCCCTTCGTGTACTGGATAGAGCGATCTTTACCAGAAATTCTTCCGATCTTTGATGCAGCTGCTGTCTTTATCGTTGAAGACATTTAAAAAAAAAAAACCCTTGTGCAGATCTATGCACTAAACCGGCTGCCAGGTTCACAGTGTAACAGGTAGTGCATCAATAAGGCAAATGTTTGCTGGATTTATTTTTAAGGGATAAATATGTATATCTATACTATTTTTTCACAAAACAAAAACAGGTTCTGATCAACTGCTTTAAAGCAGGGGCAACACCAGCACTTCCCACCCATTCTTTGATCCAATCCTGCTTATTAAACCCTGAATCACACCCTGGCACTCCAGGAGCAGATTTGAGCTCCTCGAATCCAAACGGAGATGGATCTAAATGATCTCCACTCCTAAAAGCGTTCCCAAGTTAATGCATTGATTTTCTGCCAACTGTCTTCCAGACGTACCGATGTCAGGGATTTCTTCGTCCTCGTCCGTCTCGCTGTTGTCCTCGTCCTCGTCCTCCCCCTCCCCCTTATCAGACGGGCTGTCTGCCTCAGTCACAGTGCTGTCCTCATAGGTATACCCAATTGACACCTTCTTCTCAGCCAGCCTGCTCACACACAGAGACACGGGCAGTTTACAAACGCATTCCCTTATTTATAGTGCATGACGTCCTCTCTGTTGCAGCAAATACAAAATTACAGCCATATAATGAAAAAAGTTTATGACCATTTGGGGTGTTAATAGGTTAGGAGTTTAAATGATAGCCAAATATGAAACATTTAGAATTCAGTCTAAACATTGTTCATGTGAAATGCAGGTCTTGGTGTTTATACAGTAGTACCTATGGTATGAGGTTATTTATTTAATATTCAGTATTATTCATAGTCTATTCCATATAAACATTGGTGTTGTACATGTTATTGTAATCTCTTACATGCCAATAGTCTTGCACTTCCTTGGTCAGAATAGAGGTGAAATGACCCAGGAAGTGAAACAGTCCGACAGATGTCTTTTTTTAAATGTACATTTATTTTATTTTTTTGCTCAAACATGTGTCTCTTAAAACTGAACACACGTGACCACCAAGAAAGTGGTGGAAGTGCACGACAGGAAAGATTAATACAATTATTTCATTAACAATCACCCCTTTAATTGTAATTATAAATGTATTACCTCCTTAACTTATGCATGATTAAAGTTAGTCAGCTGCACAGTCATTACAAAAGTACAGCAATGGCGGTGCCATAAAATAAGGGATTAATTCATGTCTTGGAATCAGTTGAACTAGGTGGCACAGAACAGTGTACTAATGTTAGGCTAGATGCCACAATGTAATCTTAGCTTTCAGCACTGCATTCAGTATGTCCCTTCCTCAGTCACAAGAGCTTAGTAGCTCCAGGAACAGTACATTTAGAACAGAAAGTAGGAAGTATAATTAATACTTTAACATATATTTATTTATAAAATGCATGGAAGCACCTATCAGATGAAGTAATAGGATCTAAAACACAGGGAACATTTTAAAAACTACTAGATTCTGTCCTATTAAAATTAGTTGCCCAAGTAAGTGCTAAAAGGGATGTGTTTTGATGGGCTGAATGGTCTTTTCTCGTTCCCAGACTTTCCTTATGTAAAAGGAACTACTGTAGCCCAGCAGAGCGCCCTCATGAGAGCTACTCACTTCTTCTTCTCCTCCTCGTTGGGTTTCTGCAGCCCCCCGTAGAGCTCGTCCATGTAGATCTGGTACAGACACTGCTCCTCAGAGACTGCAGGGAACAAAGGCAGGCAGGACCGATTACATTGAAATATCCAAGGAGAAACACCACACTAATAACCGAGGCTTTTAAAAAGAACATTTTCTGCCTTCTCATAAGTGTCAGTTATTTTGCTGCAGGTTCTGTTTTACTTTGGTTCAGTTTTAGCCACTTAAAATGATGGTGAGCAAATCTCTAGATGCATCTAAAAATGAAATATATCTGCTGAACCAATACATTTCTTTCAAGCTTAAACCACAACTGCAACGGCATCCTTTGATCTTTTAATTGACTGCTTGTCCAGCCAAACAGCTGAGGATGTGCATGGAATTGCAGATCCAGCAAAAGAAACACGTTTTCAAATCTGTGGAGCGAACGGCACCAAACTAACTGAAATCTAGCCTGAATAGTTTAAAGGCTAAAACAGCTGCTATGAAGGAGTTTGTTTAACTTGAAATGTTTGAAAGCATTACTGAAATAAGCCACAGTTCTCCTGCCTCACTGCACTGTTATTTCACCACCTGAACCCTGCTCTTTCTTCTTCCCCTTCACACACATCTACTCACTGCTTGCAAAGTCGTTCTGCACCAGCCCTCTGTATCTCTCATAGTTACACTTCCTCTCGTCCGACTCCTGCTCCGAGCTCCTGCAACACAGACACTCCATTTAGAAGATTTACTCAGAGAAACTGAATCCATGGCAAACATTTTGAATATAAGTCTTTTTCAATGTCTTTAAGACAAATTTGGGGTAACTGTACTGTGTGTATTTTCAAACTACTAAAGTTAAAACGAGGGATGTAATTTGTTAAGGTGATTTCAATTTGTGAGACCCAGTCCGGACTGCAGGTTGGTAAACACAGCAATTATACAAGAATGTGATTCATACATACGATATTTGACTTGTGTAATATTACAGACTGGATTTCAGATGGAAGCAGACTGCAGCCCCAGTTTGATACTGGGAACAAGAGGAGATTGAGTTACACAGGTTTCATGGTGCAGATGGAAGTGTGGAATTAAAGGCAGGACCACAGCACACATCACATCACTTACACAGTGTTTAAGAGAGGTGGAGTGTACTTGGGGATGTAATCCAGGTGCGCTCGGACATCAAAGCGGTCTATCATGTTGTTTGCATCCCCTTGCCAAGGCATCCTGGAGGAACATGACGGACACACAGATCACATTACATACACCCGGCACTGGCCTGCCGTGTTCACTGTCAAAACATTACTGTCCAGAGGTTTCTCCATTCTAGAGGTTAGTTTCCTTAACATTTAGGATGAAAAACATTTGCATGTTTAAACTAACACATGGGGAATGCTGGTAACCAATCAGAAAAGCCATCACTAGAAGAGCTCCATCGCTTTCAGAAAGTGCTGCAGCTTGTGTTGGTTTGTAAGACTGTGTGTCTATAGCAGTTAATTGGATAGGGAAAAGAACTACGCAAAGACTAAGGCGAACACGCCTATATTTGGCTTGCATATATTTGACAAGTGTCAAAGATCTAAGCACTTTGAAATGTTTAATAAACATTTAACACCTAAAATATTAACATCCTTATGGGGATGTTTTTTTACACATCTAAAAACTGGTATGTTTACAACTAACACAATGTCATGATAAATGTCTAGATAAATGGAATAATAGATGTCTATAATTTAAAAGCTTGGAGCCCTCCTGGTACGGGTGTGCTAGTGTAAACAGGGTATTGGTGAGTTTGCATAAATTCTTGTTCTGTGCATTGCCGAATGGGAGCTTCATCATTTCAACATTAGCGTACAATTTCCAGAACCCTAATCTAAAAAAGTGAAAGAGTTAATCGCGCAGTTTCACTGTGTCAGAGCTGCTGCATGTTAATAAAGAGTAGGGGATGCACTCACATGTTGACCGGGCTCTCAGCAGCCAGGGCCACCGCAGAGTCCAGGTGGATTTTATAGGCCCGCCCATGGACCTGCAGGAACTGCGCAGGGTCCTTTTTCTGCAGGGAAACAGAGGAGCAGTGGCAGCGTTACTGTACAAATCACACCAAACAGCCACTGGGCTTACCTGGGCATGTGCTGTCTTCTGTGAAATGTAGTTAATTCATATTAGGGCAGCAGTGTGGAGTAGTGGTTAGGGCTCTGGACTCTTGACCGGAGGGTCGTGGGTTCAATCCCAGGTGGGGGACACTGCTGTTGTACCCTTCAGCAAGTTACTTTACCTAGATTGCTCCAGTAAAAACCCAACTGTATAAATGAGTATTTGTATGTAAAAAAAATAATGTGATATCTGTATAATGTGAAATAATGTATAATGTGATATCTTGTAACAATTGTAAGTCGCCCTGGATAAGGGCGTCTGCTAAGAAATAAATAATAATAATATTAAATCTGTTTATATAGAACCAGTTGTGCTTTAAACATTTAGAATGCTTTTTTTTTTTTTTTACTTATTCACTGTTTTTAATGAGTGTCTGTTTCTGAGTGTGTACTTCAGATAGAGAAATAAATAAAGAGCACTGTACAGATTAACAAAATCTAGTCAAATTAACATGCAGTAAACCTCTTCATTGTTCTCCCACAGAATAGAGGCCCTACTCACAATTTTCTCATAGAACTCCCTGCGGCGCTCAGCCCGTCTCTTATAATCCACCATCATCCCACGCAGCTTTCGCTCATGCTTCCGGGCTTCGTGCCACATGCTGGCACCCTGCACTGACTTTGGCACCCTAATCCTGGAGGCAGAGAGTTGCACGTGAGGAGTCAGGGATAAGTGCTAGGATTTACACTAAGGGTTTAGACTAAGTAGCGGGGCTCCGAACAATATAGCCTTACACGTCCCCACGTGTTGCTACAACTGTTTCCATAATGTTCCTGTAATTTTCTGTTCACTGTTAACACTTACAACTTTAAAGTCCGTTTCAAAGCTCTTTTCAAAATGCCTGCTCTAGTGCACTGACAGTGTAAGGATTATTACAGGTAACACAGCAATATTTGATTTAGAGAACAGATCTCAAACCCCAGTGCACTAGAGCGGACATTTTGAAACAGACTTTAAAGTTATAAGTGTAAAAAGTTGTCAGGATGATAACAATGAGCAGAAAAATGACAGGTACGTTATTTAAACAGTTGTAGCAACACTCTGGTACACATTTTCCCTCATGTCTCTCAGATTTGAAAGAAAGGTGTTACACACAGAGGCAGAAGTACCAGTGATTAAGTAAAGCAGAAAATAAAACAATAAGCATGCAAGCACACCCATCCCTCATCTGTAAATTCAAAACTAGAACCATCATCAGATGAAAAAAAGTGATGATGGTCCCTATATCACCAATATGTACAAACTGCAGGCTACAGAAAAATAGATGGGAATGAAAAAATTGTAAGAGAGATAGTTACAACTTTAAGGTTTATTTAAATTAGGTCTTAGTATCAAGGTGTTCCCAAGCAACATGTAAAAACGTGACAAGACACCTTTAATTTTACATTAGGCCTATATCTGTGCACTACACCAGTCCATGGTTTAGACTGCACCAGCATGAGCTGTTGTTTATTTTTTCATTGCCAAAATGTAATTTTAGATGCTTGCAGTATGTGTCTGGCAGCCAGACAGTCATATAACAGCTATGGTAGTACTTGCAGCAATTGCGATTATTAATGCACTGCAAGCTATATTATATGACACAGCAGGTAATGTGTTAACGGTCCTACAACACACACGAACAGTGATGAGCATCATGGGTTAATAGTGAAGTGCTGCACAACACAGCCCACAACGGTGTAAACACTGCTGAAAACAGTGAATAGCAAAAGGACACTGCAGCCCTAATTTACATTCACAATCTTTGATTTAGTTAGCTACCTTAATAAAATCATGCTTTCTAGTTTTTTTGAAGAGTCTTGAGAGTTGTACACACACACACACACGCGAATCAATCAGAAATGTCAAACCCTAGATAACCAGAATCCAATCACCACGTAATTGCGTCTCCCAACACAGCACATGTAAACTGACGAACAGCCTACACACGCTTCATAACATAATAAACCAATGCCCGTTCAAACAATATCTACATACGGTATAGCCGGTATTTTAACCATTTCACCGCAGGTATATCTTTACACCGTGCAGCAGTCTGCTGTGTTTGAGTGCTCCGTCACCCATAACAAAACGCACACACCTTTTCCATTCTAAATATCCAACTGTAAACAAACAGTGTTTCTGCAACCATGTCGTATGAAACGCAATTAGGAATTAACAATGTAACAATTGTCAAAATAATGGTAACGGATATTCAAGATTTAACTGAATTCCCGTCTCCCAAACAGTAGAAATACTCCATGATGCCGTGGTTTGAAAACTGCTTAATTGCAGACGGGTTTAAAAAAAACACTCCCTACACAAAAGATTTTGCCCTCTTCGCTCTCTTCCTGTGTTTAAATCACAGTATGCAATGGTTGTGTAATTGTATCGCTGTTACCTGACTCAGTTGTAGTTGTTGTTAAGGAACTGTATATTTAACACTCGCTTCCAACCTACAGCACAGCGGCCATCACACCGCCACAGCAAAGTCCTCCGATATCCCAGCAGTCCGCGTGGCTAAAGGGGCGTGGTGACGAGTTAAGGATAATATAGTGGTCACGCGGGACTCTGTGGTTACCATGGGATTTAATGGGAAAGTATGTTATTATTATTATTATTATTATTATTATTATTATTATTATTATTATTATTATTATCATCTATTTCTTAGCAGAAGCCCTTATCCAGGGCGACTTACAGTCGTAAACAAAAATACATTTACAAGAATCACAGTACAAGTATTAATACAATTAAGAGCAAGATAAATACAATCACTTCGGTTCTAGCAAGTACAAGTATGACAAAATCCGATTCAATTAGTATTATGAGATAGTATGGGCATGATATTTGGTACAAAGATATATGCGAGAATCTCTTAATACATAAGTAAATAATATCAAAGTTAATGTATTTCTTGCTCTTATTGTATTACTTGTATTGTAACGCTTGAAATGTATTTGCTTACGATTGTAAGTCGCCCTGGATAAGGGCGTCTGCTAAGAAATAAATAATAATCAAAGCTGTGTCGTTTTTGTATTGCTAAGTACTTTTTGATATCACGTATTTTGTGATATATATATATATATATATATATATATATATATATATATATATATATATATATATATATATATATACTTTAATATCCACTGGAACTGCTTGACTGCAGACACGGATAACGATTATCTTCTAGTAAGTCGTTGTTACTTTATTATTATTATTATTATTATTATTATTATTATTATTATTATTAATAATAATAATAATAATAATAATAATAATAATAATAATAATAATAATAAACAGGTGGCAAAGAATGACAAGGCTGTGAGTGATACTGGCAATGCAGGACCTCTCGGAGGAGGCAGTACAGTAGCTACATTATCCCTTCATCCCCTAAAATCGCAGCAATCCCTAGCAGCACATTGGGCTCCATCCCTAGTCAAAGAGTCACTCCACCCACATCAGACCCTTTTTATTTTAGCACAGGGTCTGTTTGAAATAGGTTCCCATCTCCATTAGGACTCTTTGAAACAGGTGGAACCATTTTAGACGGAAAAGACTCAATCCAACCACATCAACACTTTTTTGATTTTTGCTTGGAACACGAAAAAATAGTCGTTTTAAAAAAGTTAAAACGCCGCCACAAAATGCCCCCCAGGCGGTCGGAAAAGCTTTGATATTCGGTACATAGTCTGGTAACCTAGCAGCTATGTCGTTTGATTAGTTGAACTCTGGGAGATGTCATTAGCTCATTTTTCTGCTGAATATCACTACAATAATAAATAGGTAGTCTAGTGAAAAAAAGGTAACATTATTTATAATCACGTTCTTAGCTATCTTCTACTAAAAACGTTCTTATCTCACGTAGGCAAAACTTGCTACAGGAGCTTATGCGCAAATTTGCGGGTGTTTACGGTAGCCTAATACTTACTGAAAGAATGCGCCTATTTGCGTAATGGTACGGTATCTGTCTGTGGACGTTGGGACGTTGGGGGCGGAGACGGAGACGTAGACTAAGATGGCGATGCCCAGTTGAAAGTCATGTTTGTTAGTGAAGCGTGTCTATTTATTTCAAGTGTGTAAAATAATCAGTTAAAAGAACACTTTTAATGAACCGTTAAGTTCACAATGGACTTGTGTGTCAGGAATGTATAGTGCTAGATTCTGGTGCACACAACGAGGCAGTGTGATCTTAATTACAGTGCTGTCTCATCATTGATCATTTGCTAAAGATTAATCCTAAATTATAGAAACATTTTTTTTGTTGTTGTTATTAGCTGCAGTAAGTGTACTATATTCAAACGAGGTAGCTAACATAGCGATGCAATAATTTGATAAGGTATACAGACAGTGTTTTTTGTTCGACTCCAAAATTCGTGTAATCTTACTGTTTAACAGAAGTAATCTCCGAATTGTTAAATACACATTTCTTTACATAATGGAGCAAGATCAACAGCAGATACGAAATGTAAGTTTGTATTTTTTTGTAATTCAAGTGCAATAAATAGTACCAGGCTGTACACGGGCGCACGCGTTATAATGTGACCCATTCGATGGGTGCATCTTTATCAAAAAATAAAAAAAAATACACTACAGTAAAAACTCAGTTAGGAACACCTTGGCAACGGAGGATGTTTGTAAGTGAAATGTCTATAACTCTGAAAACGAGTTTTCAATGTTTTTAATAAATGTGCACACCTGTTATCTGGTGAACAAGGGTATAGCGTAGTGTAATTCGATTACTTATAACGCCAGTGTATTTCCACAGGGACTGTACAAGCACTAACTTAAACATTGCTATTACAGTATTAAGCTTTGGACTTTGCTTTTCCCAATGCAATGATGTCCATTGTGGAGTCTCGACACATACCCAGAAGAAATAAATTATTATATTTGTTAGGCTAATAATATTGACCAGTAGTTCCATAAATTATTGAGAAGTTTCTGCAAAACGTGATCTCTTTAGAACCAAATAAGAATTCTTAAAGTGGTAGATCTATTCTGGAATTGTCCAAACTTTCTGCAGTTCTAGAATGGGAGGATGAAGCACTAGTGATCTTTTTCAAGTCACCCTGACCTTCACACTGATGATACCAGTGCTGTTAAATCCATCAGTCTTTTGACTCGGAGTGCTGATGGATGTAAGGGCAAGTTGATGCAGTCATGCATTTCCAAGAAGGGGCCTCCCAATGTCCAGAGATTGTTTTGAACAGTAAACATGCACATGAATAACTGTTATATTTGCAATACTGTTGTTTTCTGCATGTAGTTACCATCTCTGTGTTTTTCCAGTTGCGTGATTTTCTCCTGGTCTACAACAAGATGACAGATATCTGCTTCAGCCGCTGTGCGAGTAACCTGAATTATAGGACGCTCACCATGGATGAGGTCAGGCTTCCTTCAAATAAGACATTCATTTAAAAGAGGGTTAAGTTTGCTTGTCATGGTGTTTAGGAAAAGTAATTGGTTGGAAACTTACAAGCGGCCAGACTGAAACCATCTCCAAAATGACTGAATCCCAGGTAGCCAAGGTGTTTGATTTGGGGTTACCTTTGCTTGTCATGAAATTCCTCTCCTTGCCATTCAGTGCCCACTAAAACTCTTCAGTTAATAAAGTCCTGCACCCACCGATTCTTAAATTCCCACCATTAGGATTAAAACATGGCATGCTTTTATTTTTCCCCCCACACCCTTTTAAATGTAATCGTTTCTCTCTCTGTTTCTTTCCCATCCCAGGAGAGCTGCCTGGATAGCTGTGCCGGGAAGCTCATTCGTTCCAATCATCGTCTGATGGGAGCCTACGTGAAGCTAATGCCGACCATCGTGCAACGTAGACTGGCTGAGTATGAGAAAAAGGCTGGAGAATTACCACAGGCTGCAGAGGGTACCTCTCTGCCCGACTCGAATGCCCCACTGCCCACCCAGCAGAGTAACCTCCAACCTGCAGACACAAACCAACAGGCTCCTATCACACCGCCATCAGAAGATATTCAAGTGACTGCATCCCCTAGGAGCTAGCAAACAAGCATGACTGTTGGCATAGGTTCTGCAGATTATGCACAGTCCTGCCGAAGTGACTGTGTATTCTGGAATGCATGGTTAGAAAGACAATGTCTTTAATACCTCTTTTGCTATAGTGGTGGGCAATGATATGAAAATATTATTTGGATATCATGCATGTATTTTGATATTGAAAGTCTTCCATAACACAGATATAGTCACGCAATTGAGATATATATATATTCATTAACATAACAGATATTAACTTCGTGGTGGTTTGCGTCATAATATCCATGGAGAAAAACAAGGTCTTGTTATCTTTTATGATTCCTTCATTATGATATTGCGGTATGGAAATTATTATTGCTATCGAACAATATCAATATCGATGTCATATCAAAATATCGCTACTGGTGGGAGTTGCATCCATGGCGCAATAGTATAATCCTAGCTCTGACTTTATCTTGGTAACAGCAAAAAACACGGGTTTATGGAGGGATACTAAATGGAATAAAAAGGTCAGTATTACCTGATTAAAGAGCAAGTAGCAGGGTTCTGAAAAAATATAGCATGACACGTCCCCACGTGTTGCTACAACTGTTCAAATAACGTACCTGTCATTGGAAATAAAATTGTTAATGAGGTAATCAATACATTGCAGGCTTATTCATTTAAATAAAATTGTTGAACCATCTCATTTATTTATTTATTATTGTATGAAACTGAAGACAATCCTGTATGAAGAGAAATGAAAGCTAACTTACTTTAAGCAATGTAGTGTGTTGTGTTTAGCATAGGCTGTGTTCACCCACTTTAAACACTCAAAAAGACCATGTTTATTTAGTTTTCATCCCATCATGTAAAAGCGAGACTGGTTGGAATTATTCTCCAGGTTTTTTTTTTTTAAATTTATGTAGTTTTACATAAGATTTGTGATTGATGGGTGCAAATCATTTTGAGAAGTGGTGCTAAACTGTTCTGAAACCCTGCCACAGCACCATATTTGACCCCTGATTAAAAAATTAAGTTCCTTTCCAGTTGTACCCAGTGGGTCGACACGCTTTGACCCGGGTCGAGCGAGACAAATCGTGAAATAACAAGCAGCCAATTCTGCGCGAAGGTTTCACTTCCGCAAGGAACGTTTCTGTTTATTCTGTTTAGCCATATTTGTGTTGCTTGAGCATGAGCCAGATTGCAGCAGGGATGAAGACACATTTACTCTCATCAGCATGTGGGCCGATGGTTCAATCCAGAGAAGATGGGATGGAAGCGTCTGTAACAAGCTGCTTCCAGGGCATTGATACACGCGTTGTGTACTTGCGTCTGTCACCCAGGTCAGCCCTGCTTTATCAAAAGCAGTGTGAAATCACAAACCTGACCCACATGATAGTGGGTCCTGACCCGGGTAGAGTCCTACCCAGTAGTACATGCCAATGTGAAAGGGGCTCTAGTGATTTCTGACAGCCGGACAATATATTATCTAAACTAAACTGAACATTTTACATTTGTGTAAAATTAAACTGAATGAGATACAAACTTTGAATGAGTATAGATTTTCTGACTGTATAAATATTGTGTTGTTTTTAAGTGCGTAGTATTGCAGGTATAATTAACAGAAACAATCATTGATAACAAAGGAAATGTCCAGGTTCTGGAATTTTAATGGGCTGTAATGTGAAAAGTATTCCTTGTTATAATATATATCTGTTATAAGGAACCCCATTAAATTCCCACACGAATCCTGTAAGGAACCCAATAAGAATCCCATGATAAACCAATAAGAATTGCTTGGAAACCCCATGGTTTGTGAGCAATGTGATTTTCATGGGTCCCAGTTCACCTTGGGAATCCCATAAGGGCTGTTCAGTCAAATCAGAATGCTCCTGTATTACAGCAGCTGGGGGCTATATAAGTGTCAAGCTCTCACAGCTCAGCCCTTTGGAAATGCCAGCATTGACCAGCGCTGGTGCAATGTGAGTGCTGGTGTTGGTCATGCTGTATTACTGGGTGAGGAGATCAGTAATGCAGAAGATATTGTCCCATTCCACAGTCAATGACTCGAGTTGCTGTGCACCTGTCCTGTGGTTATACTATGCATTTGCCATGGTTTTTTAAAAATTATTATGAATGCTTTACCATACTAATCTTTACCATGCTTCCACTGTGCGTTACTATGCTTTGCTATGGGCCTTTTAAGGGGAACCTGTAAAATTATTTAATTAACATTTCCATTTCCTAAACCCTACGGGTCCCAGCCTGTTAGCAGTGCTAGAATCGTCAGGGAGGGGTCTTTATAGACCCGCATATTTACGACAGCAGTGCCTTGTAGTACCATTTTTCTTCACTAGATGTCAGAAAACCCACATGTAAGTCATTTATTCTGAAGAATATATATATATATATATATATATATATATATATATATATATATATATATATATATATATATATATATTAGCTCAAAGAGCCAGCTGTCCAACGTTTCAATATGTTGTACATATCTTTCTCAAGGGAGCCTGTGTTTGAATCCAAACATTGGAGGTATTTCTAGATTTTTGACGGCATGACAACTACTTGTTATTGTTTTTATTCAAATCCATGATTTATTCTTACATGATGTAATGGTGTTCTATATATTGTGACATCATTTTTACTTCTATCTTTGAATCTGTATTAATTCCAATTAACACTACTTTACATAAACTTATATTTTTATTATGTCATGCAATGCTGGTTCTGAGGATCAGTCTAGATTTGGCCTCCCCAGCGCATCAGCATGCACAACTTTTGAATGAATTTTGTTTATTTATTTAAATGTTATATATTTATTGAAGTTAATTAGTTCATTCTTTTCTGTTGAGTCCCGCTGGCATAATCGTGTTCAGTCTATTTATCCATTTACTTTCTTTTATTCTTCTATATGTCGCATTGTCTAATTTGAGCTGTTCTAATACTACAAACTTTACATCATTTATGTCATGTCCCTGACTGGTGAAGTGCTGTACTATTGGTTCATTCATTTTTTTATTTCTAATTAACGAAAGGTGGTTCTGAATTCTTTTATATAAAGTAGTTCCAGTCTCTCCAACATATTTGATTTCATCACATTTTTCACAGGCTATTCCATAAACAACATTGCTATTTTTACAGTAGGTATTAGTTTTTAGTGGATATGTGGTGTTCTTATGTTTAATTATATTTTTACGTTTGTCTATGTGTTTACACACCTTACATCTACTAGTGCATATGTTAGTAGAACCTATTTTGTCAATTATTCTTTTATGTTTACTGTGAACTAAAATATCACCTAAATTAGCTTCTCTTTTGAATGCTACAACTGGGGCCTTAAGAAATACTTTTTTTAATTTTTCTGAATTATGTAGAATCCGCAAGTGTTTCCAAACTATCTTAGAAATATTGGGCAAAAGTTTAGAGTAAGTCATTACTAATGGGACTCTTTTGACCTTTTTATCTCTATTTTTATAATCTAGTAGATCATCTCTTTTTAGTTTATCCACTTTTCTTAACTCCGTCTCTATAATTCTTTCTTTGTATCCTCTTTTTTTAAGATTTGTTTTTAATACATTTCTTTGTTTTACATAGTCACTTTCTTTTGAGCATATTCTTCGTATTCTTATTCCTAGACCCTTTGGGATTGCCCTTTTAGTGTGTATCGGATGTGCAGAGGACATGTGTCAATTGAACCTTCTTCAAGTTTTACTATGGTATCTAAAAATTCTATTTCTTTCCTTGTCCATCGAAGGTCCACCTTAATATTACTGTGTATTTCATTTGCCATTTTATGAAACTGGAAAAGAGATTCTTCTCCATGTGTCAAAACCCCAAAAATATCATCTACAAACCGAATGTATTCTAAAGGTTCTCTTTCTGATTTTCTAAGTAATTGTTCTTCCCATTTCCCCATGTATGTACTGGCAAAATGCATTCCTAATTTAGATCCTATTGCGGTACCATCGTTTTGTTTGTAATTCTTATCAACAAATGTAAAATAACTGTTTTCTAAAACTATGTTGATCATGTTCAGTACCTCTGCTGTAGGTATTGATTTATCTAGTCTATTATTTAGTGCTTTTTGACAAGCTTCTAAAGTTTCTTTACGAGGGACACTTGGGTACAAGGATTTTACATCCATGCAAAATAAAATTGTATTCTCTGGAAGGTTGTGTTTTATTGATTCAAGTCTTTTTAAAAATTGTGTTGTATCCTTAACATAGCTTGGTAATTTCTCAACGTGCGACCTAAGTTGTTTTTCTGCTATTTCAGCTATTATGTGTGTTGGATTATCAATCGTGCTGACTATCATTCGCATAGGGTGATTTTCTTTGTGCATTTTAGGATATATATAAATAATTATGGGGTGCTAGTTTCTCTTTTTTGTCTGATTTACACAAATGTCTGGTTGATATACCGGTAAATAAAAAAAATACAAATCATATTTAATCTATAAATTATTGCATTATTGGGATATTTAATTATTATTTTTTTACTATAAATGATCATACATTGATCACAATACCTTGTGATTATAAACCGTTAATATTACTATTCTGAAAATATCACATATATGTTTCCATTTAACACATGTCGTAAAAAAAGCAAATCTATTTACCAAAAGGATCCTAATCATTGTTTGAGAAAGTATCTTTGATCTCTACTGCCACACAACCGTAGTGACGGGATGTGTTTTACCCTGATTTTAAACATTGCATTCAGAGGGGGGTGAGATCAACGCTAACCTGATATAAGAAAAAATTAAATGCAAGGATTACACCAGTGTTGAGCAAGCAACTATAAAATCCCACCTAATACTCTTATCATCCCTGAGCGATCTCCTACTTTCATTTCAGATGTGAGGTCCGTGTCTTTGATGTGGCCACAGGATAAAGCACTGTGGCAGAGATAGGGTTCATTTTTACTGGACAATGCCGGTAATGGAACTTAATTAAGAAAATCAAAGAAGGCAGCAGTGCAGCAAACACCAAGACAATAACTGGAGCTGTACTGTCGGAGAGGTCTTTATCATCATTTGCATGTGCAGAATGCCAGTTAGGAGTGATGCTGATGGGTCACCTCCCAGCTGACATTCCTTAAGCAATTGACTGAGCTCTATAAAGGACATGAAAGGAAGGCTATCATTGTAACACTGGAATGGATTTTTAGGAAAAGGCATAATGATGTCGTTATATTCTCTGACTCCATGGCATCCTCCATTGAAACGCTGTTTTTCTAAATCTAGACAGGATTTAATGTATGAAATCTTACAATAATATAATAGCATGTTCCACAGTGCCATTCTATACTAGAGTCAGGTTATCACAAGTTACTCCAGATAGAGGCACGTCTACACAGGTCTCCACCCTCGTCACAGCTGAGAAATACTCCACGGAGTACAACTGCAGTAGGTACTGCAAATTACTTACAATGAACTATAAATTAACTACAGCAAGCAATTAGTAAAGGCTCATAACAGAGTGAAGGGGGATGGAATAGGTGTCAGGTTATCAAGTAAGGCATTGCAAATGGAAACCAAGACCCCTTTAGGAAAAAGTGAGGTTAAAATGATTATCAAAGACAATATATGCGGGCAGCAGTGTGGAGTAGTGGTTAGGGCTCTGGACTCTTGACCGGAGGGTCGTGGGTTCAATCCCCAGTGGGGGACACTGCTGTTGTACCCTTGAGCAAGGTACTTTATCTAGATTGCTCCAGTAAAAACCCAACTGTATAAATGGGTAATTGTATGTAAAAATAATGTGATCTCTGTATAATGTGAAATAATGTATAATGTGATACCTTGTAACAATTGTAAGTCGCCCTGGATAAGGGCGTCTGCTAAGAAATAAATAATAATAATAATAATAATATGCATATGGAAAACAACATGGGGTAAGGAAAGGAAGACATGTATGTAAGATTAATCCATTGATCAATAATACATATTGGTAGGAATATTAGCAGAGAGGAAGTTACACGAAGCAGATGAAGAGAGTCCTTGAAGTCCTATTGATTAGGGGCAAATACCCGACGTGTGAAACCTGTAACGAATATGAAAGAATAGAATATGACTTAATTATATGTGGTAAAGATAAAGAGGAAAGGAAACTGCTGTTACAAAATATGGGAAAGTACTGGCTACAGCAACAACTAATTGAGAAATATAGAAAAGTATCTTTAAATGTATTAACAATACAATACAATACAATACGTTGCAAAACAGTTCTTGTTTGTTTGTTTCTTTAATGACCAGTAGTAGACAGTTATAAGGATATTAATGGGCTTGAAGACAACGTTGTTTGTTTTGATTTAGTCTTGAGTTTCCACAACACTGAAAAGGTTGACAGTGATCACAGATAGCAAGATAGTACCTGTTGCACACTTCCATTAGTTACACAGGGTCTCAGAGGTGCAGTTTGAAAGAATCATGTTCTAGGGTTAAAGAAAGCTGTTTGCTAGCCATGCTTTTAGACTCTTGCGCTTCCTGGATCATGTCACCTGGCGGGTGACATTGACTCTGCCTTTTCTGTCATTAACCAACCAGCTCCTTATGACGGCTTTCAGACAGTAACAGAAAAATTGTGTAAATAGTAAAATGTACCCAATATTAAAGATGTTAAGCAGCCCTGGCCGGTACTGTACAGCTTCTGGCAGTGATGATGGATGCATGAGGTCAGCTGTCCACCCTGCTACTGTCAGTGTCCCTCATACAGGAAGTGGCTCTCTCCTCAGCTGTAACCTGCGCCAGCCTGGAGATCCTGCCAGCGCTTCAAACGATGAGCAAACTTCCCCTGCCGCCCATCCACACCCACCCTGCTCCGGAAGGCAGGGAAGCAGGGGAGCAGGGGCCAGGACTCTCCTCACTGAGCTAGCAGCTGCCAGGGAGCTGGGGGCTGGGTGGGGCTTAGGCACTGCATACCTAATGGGATTCAGCCATTCAGTGACAATGCAGTGGTGCTGAGGGCTGGTGTGAAAAATAACATAAAACTCATCACAATTCTACAGTAGAAATAGAAGAAACCAAGTCACCCAGCAAAGAGGAAATGCTTGTAGAAGGCACTGTTGGGTAGCACCTGATAGAATAGAAAGAGACAGAGGAATAGAAAGAGACAGTGGAATAGCAAAGTGATTGTAACGTGATTATGAAGCGTGTGGTTTCAGATATTGCGGTTGCAATCCATTGCATATAAATTACATTTTAGAACATTAATACATAAGTTTAGTTCAGCCAGGGTGTCCTTGGCTCACTGTGCAACAGCGACCCCTGTAGTCTGGCCGGGCGCCTGCAGGCTTGCCTCCGACGCTGTAGCTCTTGGGCGGCTGCACAGTGTGTCTGCAGTGTGAAAAGAAGCGGTCGGCTGACAGCATACGCTTCGGAGGACAGCGTGTGTTCGTCTTCGCCGCTCCCGAGTCAACACAGGGGTGGTAGAGGTGAGCCGAGCTTAAAAATAATAATTGGATATTCTAAATTGGGAGAAAAATAATACAAAATAATTGGTAACCACTAAATTAAAAAAAAAAAAAAGTAATGTTAGTTACTAGTTTCAGTAAGGTATTACTTTGTAACTACTTACAGTTACTTCTCAGACACAGCTTACGTTTTACAGAGTTTTTTTTTCAGTTTGGTCAGACTGCAGCTCGAAAAAGTCTTTAAGATGATTTGAGAAGCGTGTTCGTGTGGCATGTAAGGTTTGACTTAGAGAGGTTTACCACAGAGAGGTCTGGTAAAGCATAGGGAAGCATTGTAAAGCACAGAGAGGTCTGGTAAAGCATAGGGAAGCATTGTAAAGCACAAGAGAGGTCTGGTAAAGCATAGGGAAGCATTGTAAAGCACAGAGAGGTCTGGTAAAGCATAGGGAAGCATTGTAAAGCACAGAGAGGTCTGGTAAAGCATAGGGAGGCATTGTAAAGCACAGAGGCGTGGTAAAGCATAAGGAAGCATTGTAAAGCACAGAGAGGTCTGGTAAAGCATAGGGAGGCATTGTAAAGCACAGAGGTGTGGTAAAGCATAGGGAAGCATTGTAAAGCACAGATAGGTCTGGTAAAGCATATGGAAGCATTGTAAAGCACAGAGAGGTCTGGTAAAGCATAGGGAAGCATTGTAAAGCACAGAGAGGTCTGGTAAAGCATAGGGAAGCATTGTAAAGCACAGAGAGGTCTGGTAAAGCATAGGGAAGCATTGTAAAGCACAGAGAGGTCTGGTAAAGCATAGGGAAGCATTGTAAAGCACAGAGAGGTCTGGTAAAGCACAGGGAAGCATTGTAAAGCACAGAGAGGTATGGTAAAGCATAGGGAAGCATTGTAAAGCACAGAGAGGTCTGGTAAAGCACAGAGAGCAATGGACGTGCACGGCCGGTGAGACTAATGGAATTATTTTGCTCGCTAAAACCACTTTCATATTGCTCTGTAGGATTGCATAATTTCCACAGAAGTTTAATTCCAGCTGAAATGTTAATTGAATTGCTTCCTAATGGAGTCTGCTCTGATATCCTGAGCACAGGCACAAACACTTAGATTAATGACAGGATATTTGGTTTCTTTCAGTGGCAATGCTGCAGTGCACATAAATTGATTTCCTTTGGGGCTCAAATATTCTTTAGTTTGCATTACTTTAATCCACATACCTAACATCTGACAGAACACAGTGGAGATTCGAGAGTCTTATAATCTCTATCTCCCTCTGTGCAGGTGGTGCAGAGAAAGAGAGGCTCTTATACTCTCTGAACAGCCTCCCTCTGTGCAGGTGGTGCAGAGAAAGAGAAAGGGAGGCTCTTACACTAGTAACCAATGCAGTAAACTTCAGATCATTTGAAAACGTTTTATTACAATTCACACCGATGAACAAAAAGCAACATCAAAAAAACAGAGACATTAGCATAGTACAAAAAATGTTCAATAAAAGACCAAATATAAATATGTACATCATTTACAACAAAAGTAGTATTTACACAGAAATAGAAAAATCATACATCTTGAGCAGGAATGTGTTCAAGCACAAACTTGTTGATAGAGGAGGGCTGGGTCGCTTGGTTATAGTTTTTATATAACATAGTTTCAAACTGAAGCAGGAAGATAGTCACCTAGTTAGTAACCAAGAGAACTATTAAGGTTAGCTTGAGCAACTGTTAACAAGGGATACACTGCAGTAAGCTGCACAATTCTGCAATATATCTGTGCCATTCGGAGCAGGTAGCTTCACATGTCATTTTAATTGCTGTTTCACATTTTCTATTCAATCATTCAGAGAGGTACTGTGCTCTACTGCTCCCATACTGATTACCTGATCAAGTCCCAGGACTGAACAGCCTTCCACCATTCAAATCATGTGACAATGTCACTTTTCAACTGGACCCACAGGTGTTGAGAGATTACATGATTTGAGTCCTGGCATTTTGGATTCTCCAGACAAGCTCCAAGCAGCTTAAAGCCAGGTAAAGGCAGCTTTAGAGAACGATAATGACTCAATATTGGATCAACTGAACCCAGAAAGACCCAGAATGTTTGCAAACATGCTAAAACAGACAGGGGTGCGCTAAAAAGCAACAGACATTGGAAGTCACTTGACACGACTGTAGAATGAAAACAGATTCCCTGCAGTAGTTTGGGATGAGCAGACGTTCAGCCCACCATGGTTCGTCTCTTCCTACACAACGTTCACCCCACTGGGGGCATCTCATCTAATAGGGCAGAATGAATTGTTTTTTAATGTTCCCTGTGTTATTCCTGATACCTGCTAGACTTCCAGTCACACCCTCTTGTCCTGGTCCCTATGCTAAATCTGAAGTAGTGTCTTGGGTTAACGTTATCTCTACTATTTAGGATTTTCTACCCTTTTTGTTTGTCCATGCTTTTGCCATTGCTATGCTATGCACTTACCATACTTAAACTTCCTGATTCCCTCTAGTGGACAAGCACCATGCTCCCTGACTCCCTCTTACATGTGGAGAATTGATCCGACCCCTTCAATGGCTTCTTTCCTGTCATTAACCAACCAGCTGCTTGCTAAATTGACTGACCTGCCAGCAGCAACATGAACCAGAAGACACGGCTGAGGTGAAATGACCCAGGAAGTGTAACAGATAAGGCATAGAAACTGAGAACTATAAAATGTGTTTCTTTCAAAACTGCACATTTCAGACCTGTGTAGCTCATGGAAGTGCAGCTAGATTTGAATACACAGTGATACACATTCTAGAAGACAAAATTCTGTAATATTGACGAGAATTACTTTTTAATTCTAAATATTGTTCACAATAACTGGTTTTAGCCTCACAATTAGTTTTACGCATACGTTTAAGAAGCAAATGCGCTCCCCTGGACACCCCTACAAGATGCCCATCAAAGTGCACTTCTTGTAGGGTAGGGTGAAAATAGAGACCCAGGCTCTGTTTGCCTTTTATGAGAGAACACTACAAAACATATTACCCTGATAAGCAAATCTCACTTGAAATAAAATTGATTTTAAAAATGAACCTTACCAATATAGGTGCCCCACTGGTAGTTAATATTTCTCGGTTGAATTTTTCAAAATACAGGTTTTAAAACTAAATATAAAAAACGCTCTGAAATTAAACAAGCAGGGCCTCTAGCAGTGCTTAATGGCTTCACACACCTACTTCACACAGCAGAGTGTTGGCTTTCAAACACGCGGGGTCAAGCTAGCAGTAAAGCATGCCTGCCTGTTTCAATCCTGCACGGATGTCAGTTTCTTGACCAGTAAAGCACCATCCAACCACAGGTCCACGTGCGGAAGCAGCACAGCTTGATCACAAAAAAAATACAAAACAGTTAAAGCCCTAACTATGCGTAACACTTGCTAGCTACCTGCAATTACTAATGAGGAACCAGATACATCTCCCATCAGTTGTGAAACGTACATCCTGGGTCTGTCAATGGCAGATTCCTCAGTCAGAAACTCTTTCTGAACGGGTGTGTGCTAGCAACATGACTGGTGTCTGCGGTCCCCGCTACCCTGCCTGCCTGCCTGCCTGCCTGCCTGCCTGGCAGGGGTGCTCACACCTCCAGCTCCTCCCAGTCCGGGCAGTGGAAGTGGTTGAGTTTCTCACGCTCCAGGTTGGAGATATCCACTTTGGGCACCTCGGGGCCCTGCATCAGGAGCTTCTTCTCGGGGAGGGATGCAGAGGTGGGTGGTGGCAGGGCTAGCTCGATCTCCTCAGGTTTGGGCAGGTTTCTGATCAGATTGATGTACTCGCGTTGGTTGTTGATGCTCTCGTCGGGCGGGCTGTGTTGACAGTCCTTTCTCCGGCGATGATGACGGACGATCAGAAAGACGCAGAGAGAGATGACCAGGACTGCTAGCACTGACAGCAGGATGATGATCAGATACAGGGTGCCCCTGGAGCCTGGAGACAGAGACAAGAGTACAAGCACAGAGGCTTCGGTCAAAATACTCCAAAGTGTACCTTTCAAGTTTCTAAATAAACAATCTTCCTTACTTGAAGTTGCTGAAATGAAATACGTGCTGTTTTTATTTCTAGTTGTATTTCTTTTGAAAATCGAGTAATGTAAGTACCTTCAGAGCTCACATTCTCCTCTTCTCCATACCTTTCTAAGCTGTATGCAATCACTGAGTGCTTCCTACTGGAATTCCTCAAATACTGATTTTAAAATTGAGAAGTGCTTTCCCCTGAGCCCAGGAGCTGCTCTTCAGTGTAAGGATGCGATTGCTGCCTACTGTATAAGAGAGCATGACTTTAAAGTCTACTTTGGTTATATAAAGTGACAGCCCCTTATACATCTTACTAGTAAACTTAAAAACGTTCCCACAGTAAAAGCACAGCAAAGTTTAATAAAGCACAGTGAAAGCATGGGAAATCATAGGTAAGCATTGTAAAGCATAGAGAGGTATGGTAAAGTATAGCAAGCATTGTAAAGCACAGAGAGGTGTGGTAAAGCATAGGGAAGCATTGTAAAACACAGAGACGTATGGTAAGGCATAGGGAAGCATTGTAAAGCACAGAGAGGTGTGGTAAAGCATAGGGAAGCATTGTAAAGCACAGAGAGGTGTGGTAAAGCATAGGGAAGCATTGTAAAGCACAGAGAGGTGTGGTGAAGCATAGGGAAGCATTGTAAAGCACAGAGAGGTGTGGTGATGCATAGGGAAGCATTGTAAAGCACAGAGAGGTCTGGTAAAGCATAGGGAAGCATTGTAAAGTACAGAGAGGTGTGGTAAAGCATAGGGAAGCATTGTAAAGCACAGAGAGGTCTGGTAAAGCATAGGGAAGCATTGTAAAGCACAGAGAGGTCTGGTAAAGCATAGGGAAGCATTGTAAAGCACAGAGAGGTCTGGTAAAGCATAGGGAAGCATTGTAAAGCACAGAGCGGTATGGTAAAGCATATTAATACACATGGCAAACCAGGGTAAACTATAGCAAATGCATATTATAACAGTGGGAAAAGCATGAGCAAACTGCAAAATGAGCATCCAAAACTACTGTGGTAATATATTTACACAGGGAACATATATTATTATTATTATTATTATTTATTTCTTAGCAGACGCCCTTATCCAGGGCGACTTACAATCGCAAGCAAATACAAATACATTCAAGGATCATACATTCATATATGTAATGCTGCTGAAAGCTACTTAGTAGATATTCCCCTCTGGCGACGGGTTACACAGCGTGGTTTTCTTTGTGTAACTGAAGGCAGATCTGTGAAATCCACCCAAATGTTTTAATACACATTGAAATGTAATCGTTGAGGGATTATTACTAGAGTGAGGTATTTCACATGGTGTATGAACTTTTGATGACACACCTGTATTGGCCTGTTTTAGTTCTGAGGAACGGAATGAATACTGCAATAAATCACTATCTGTTTTTTTTTTACATTACCAAATATTTTACCCCCGTTTTTCAATTTAGAATGTCCCCAGTTCCCCCACAACAGCTCAGGTGAACTGCAGGTCCTCCAATCCCCCAAGCCAATTCCCTCTCAGAACCAGGAGGAGTGAGATTCTGGCCAGTAGGGGCGCTGTAGCATGGGGAGGTCCTATGGGAGCGCCAGAGTCAATGCAGTGCTGTCTGTGGAATCCGTAATCAATTTGCCTAGAGGAAACCCAGCCTGGCTGGAGGTATCCTATCGGTATGCAGCATGCAGTTCAGTCCTATCCAAGCCTGGCTGTTGGAATTAGTTCCAGTGAATCAGAAACTATCTTGTCCTGTAGGCATCTTAAGTTAGGCACACTGAGGTTAGGAATTTCTTTTAGCTGCTTAATCAAATAGTTAGAGATAAAGAATATACAAGGCTTACATTCAAAGGGTTAAGGTAACACAAGGAATACAGTCTAGTCTAGTTTCAGTACACTGTGGATAACCACAGGACAGCACGGAGGCAGTCTTGTTGGTAAGAACGCTCACTTCTTGTTTTCTCAGTCCTCGTGATTTTCGACCTGCTTCCCTGTTTGAGGTTCCAGACTCCAAACCCTGGAGCAACTCAAACTGAATTCAAGCGTGAGACTCATGAAACGGTTTGGGGTTCCTATGTTTTCTTTGTAAATCTGTATACTGTAGATGTTAAAACAATCATTTATTCATTATTGATTGCCATGGCTTTTGCGAGTCTCAATTAATCATTCATTGATCGATGAAGTGCTCTATTCTGTGCCCCACCTTTATTATATTATATTATATTACTTGTGCATGCATGTTCCCATTGTAGCTAAAGACTTTTGAAGGCGTTGTTGCTTTTTGCTTTTTCTATGTATAATAATAAGCACAGACATTTTCAGTTGGATTTCGTGCAGTCTACACGTTAAGTTTGCTTCTTGTTTTCTCAGTGCATTGATCACTGTCCATTATTACCTCTCTGACAGTCCATTCGCAGGTTGCACCTCTGAAGTCTTAAGGCCAGGAGATCCCAGGCAACTTTCAGCAACTGTTTTTAAGGCACCTTTTTAAAAAGCTAGTTGTAGGGGGCTATGGCAGGGCAGAAGCCCTGCATGTGAAAATAGTGTGTGTGTGGGAATGTAAGGTTGGCAGGGATGGGGTTAAATCCATCTCTGCCAACAATCACAGGTGTGGTCATTCCCCAGTTAGGTAAATGAGGGCTAATTGGGGAATGGCCACATGTATAAAAACATTGTTTGGTGTCAGAATGGGATAGCGCCCCCTAGAGACTCAGAACAGCCATCTCCCAATTAGCACTCAATTACCTAATTGGGGAATGACCATACCTGTGATTGTTGGTACAACTCCCCTAATAAACCTGTTTGAAAATGTCACCTACAACTGCCTGAAATGAATGTGAACATGACTGTGGTGCCCTGTTCTAAACAGGCATCTCCTTGGCCTACCTTGGCAGTGCGCTCCATGGCAGGGGTCCTTCAGGCTCATGCAGTCCTTGCCTTCGTAGCCCTCGGGACAGGCACACAGATAGCCACCTTCGGTGCTCTGGCACAGCGACTCCTGCTGGCAAGGGTTGGAACTGCACAGGTCCAGCACCACCTACAGGACAAACAGCAGGATTGATTACTTTTTATTTGTTTGCTATCCAGGAAAATCCTATTAAGATGTAGCATCACATTTTAAAACAATACCTGGAAACAGATTGGAAACAGACAAGGGTTAAATGAGTGCTAAGCAAGTGCTAGTCCTATTATCTCCTATTAGCTCTATTAACAATAACATTATAAATGGTCCGCTTCTCACCTCTTGTGCTGAACTTCTAGTTATTCAGAAAATGCAGTCGATCAGATGGCAGCTAGACAACTGGAGTTCATCTGAACTACAACACATCCATAGCTATTAAACACTCAACAGTGCTGTGACAGAGATCAAATGATTCTTGGTGTTAGATCTCCCTCCTGACCTGCGAGGGCGCTGTGTAAAGGGAACAGAGTACCCTGGACCAAATGGCACGACAGTTTATTCCCAGGGTTAAGTGGAAGTCGGCCATCTAGAAAGGGTGCAGAGCTACAGTACACAAACTCAATGACCCGGACGGGAAACGGCGTGGCATCTGCAGATTGGAAACTGTGGAAACTGTGCTGTGAAACGGGAGTGTTTTGTTTGTTGTTAATGATACTGTTTGTAATTGAATACTGTTTGTAATTATTTGGACTGTTATCATTTGGACTGTTATTATTCAGTGCCAAATACACTTAATAAATACTGCTGGTATTGTAAGGTAAGTTAGCTACAGGGACCACAGCATCAGACACTGCATATTAAAGCTGATGCAGGGACATGCAGTGCTGAAGTGAAGTGCTGTGGGAGTCTGCAGACTGTATAATGGCTTCTCCTTTGTGGGGAGCTCAGCGCTGTTTTTAAGCCACAGTTATTACCAGAGAGATGAGGCTACTTAACCTCTACGATGTGGATTGCTTTTAAACAGGGTCGCCTAGCAACCTGTCGCTGCTTCACTTTATTTTATAGAGCAGGGGCTCTGGGACTGAGACAGCACTGGCAGTCTGGGGGCCTGTCAAAGCTGCAGCCTTCTGTGCGTTCATTCACAAGACAATTCAGAGCTCTGTTTAACCTTTCTATACCTTGTCACCCTGCATTGGAGGAGTTGAAACGTAGGTATCCACTATGACAGTATCCTTTATAAAAGTGTCCCATAGTAAAAGCCAAGCACAGTGTAACAAAGCACAGTGAAAGCATTGTAACACCCAGAGGGATATGGTAAACCATACTAAAAACATGGAAAACCATGGTAATGCATAGCATAACCACGGAGAAAGCATGTGAAAACTGCAAAATTTACCACGGTACAAAATTACAAGGCATATTTACAATGTGGGGAATAATTAGAGGAGGTTATACAGAGTCTAGACGCGCTCTGTGAAAATGTGTGTACTGTATCAATGTGAATATTGGTGTGGTTTGGCACAGTTACATAAGCCCTCTAGCCTTTAATTAAATTGCTTGTATTGCTTCAGTGTACAGATTTAGTTTTTTAAGCAGAAGTCAAAACTTAATTAATGTTTATATTATATATATATATATATATATATATATATATAAATAGAAGTCTCCTCCAGTGAGAAATCCCATCAAAGGAGAAACTAAGACAGCAACTTCCGTTTCAATTAAGTCCAAAGCCCCAAGGAATTTTGGATGGCATAAGGAATGCCATTTGATGTACTTTGAACTCTAATTGTAAGAATAACCGAATTCTATGGTAGTTGTAAAATGTTTTGTGTTAATTGATTGCTGACCCCCACAAATATTAGTGCTGCTTTGTACTTTGTAATATGTGTGAGTGAATGACCACCACAAACTTATAATGACTGTTATTCATGCTATTTAGCCATTATTATGTTTACCGTGGTTTTAAATATGTTTAAAGACTATTGCTTGTATTGAGAATTCCTTGGGGCTTTGGACTTAATTGAGTTGCTGTCTTAATTTCTCCTTCGATGGGATTTCTCACTGGAGGAGACTTCTATTTATATATATCCCAGGATGAGGTACCCTGGCATCAACATTTTCTACAATATATACACACACACACACACACACACACACACACACACACACACACACCACACAAACACACACACACACACACCACACAAACACACACACACACACACCACACAAACACACACACACACACACACACACACACCGTCTCAGGTGGAAGGCTCTCTCTGGGAGCTGAACTAGGTGTGGGCTGCAGGTTTCAACAAGAGTGCGTGGCTAAAAAAACGCAATCCCATATTGACAACCCAGAAAGAGAAAACAATAAATCAGCCACTCAGCGTCCACAAAGCCCAGCCTGTACTGTGCCTGAGCTATTAAAACACCACATCAAGCCAAATATAGGAACACTACAAGAAACATCCCAAATTCAATGACAAACGTTTCCACTGGGAGTCTTTGTCAATGTCAATGCCTCCCTACACATTGATGGAAACAGGAAACTGTTCCAGGTAGTGCCTCCTTCAGCCTACTTGACTCTACTGGACTAAATCCATTCTATACATGTAAGAACCGAACATACTTTTGCTTTTGCACTATAGTTACAATGGCATGAACTCATTTCTCCATGCACTTATGTGCGAATATAAACACATGCACTTATCGATCAATGCTAACAAGCAGAAACAAATCTGGAGGAAAAGCTGTTTTTTTGCTCCTATATTACAGTATGCTCTTGTATCTTTACTTCCTTCCTGTGTTTGTTACAACAGAGGCCCATAGGAACCTATGTGTGGTCAGGAGATGGGGCTCCTAATACCTGTAACACAGGAAGGAAGTGAATGAGGACAGGAAACAAAATACTTTCCACAAATCTATAGTGTTGTGGCCGGCTGCTGTATCTATACACGGTATGTATGGGATCTGTACTGGGAGTATGCTACTAACCTCGCAGTGTTTGCCAGTGAAACCCATTGCACAGTGGCACAGGAATCCAACCTCCAGGTCTGTACAGAGACCTCCGTTCAGGCAGGGGGCGCTAGCACATTCACCCAGCCTGGTCTGGCAGTACAGCCCTGTGTATCTCGGCAGGCAGTGACATCTGTAGCCATGCGGCGAGTCCTGACAAACACACAGGAACCGTCACACAGTGCAAGGATCTCAGTCAGATACATACACCCCCAGTCCAGACCAGGAGTAACAGAGTAAGGGTGTGATTTATGAACAGGCACATTCCTTATATCCACCAAGGCCTGTCCTGCATGTTTGTGTGGTCGGTGGCCACTGAGTGTGTATTTCTCAGGCTCTCTTTACTGTGTCAGGCCCATGAGTGAAGAGTGTTGGACGCGTCATACAAAGAGTGCAAGAGAAAGTATACTCTTAACTTGATTAGAGCAGCCACCGAACACTTAACTGTATTACAAGTCATAAATCTAAATGAAAAAAACTGACATAACTTGTGCTAAAGAATAGTTTTATAAATTAAACGCTCAGAAGGTCAAACTTAGCAAAATTATGCAGAACTGGTGGAAACTTGGTAAGAAGATTCTTCAAGTTAGCTATAGAAACCTTTGGGCTGGTAGCTTCGTCAGGATATGAAGACAGCACTGGTATGATGAAGGTACCAGCCGCAATCTGTGTCTGCTTGAATTATTTTCAGTTTTAAAGAATTGGGTTTAGTCTATTTCTGCAGAGAGCTGCTCCTTTAAGTGGACGGGTATTTCATCTCAGCAGTGTCTTCATGAAGACTGCAAGTCGTGTCAGACATTACAGGAAGCAGCTGGTTGGTAAATGACAGCCATGAATACTCTGAAGGGCGAGTAAAATGAACAGACTGCCTAAGGGATGCAGACTGTGAGATCTAGCAACCCGCAGTGGTATCCGATAGCATCGTGTCTTTTTCAAAGCTGAGATCTGCATGACAGGTAAGATTTCACAAGCTCGACCACCTGGAGGAGCAGCACCCTCACTGCCCCAGCACACATACCCCTCACTGCCCCAGCACACATACCCCTCACTGCCCCTCACTGTTACACATACCCCTCACTGCCCCAGCACACATACCCCTCACTGCCCCAGCACACATACCCCTCACTGCCCCAGCACACATACCCCTCACTGCCCCTCACTGTTACACACATACCCCATGCTGCCCCTCACTGTTACACACATACCCCACACTGCCCCTCACTGTTACACACATACCCCACACTGCCCCTCACTGTTACACACATACCTCACACTGCCCCCCATGCTGGCACTCTCCAGGGCAGGGATCGTTCCCTGCAAAGAAACAAGCAGACAGGCACGTCAGTGACCAGGCACCCGCACCCCGAGAAGGGATCCTTCACCTACAGCATGTGGGACCTTATGACATACAGGCATCTCCAGCATTAAAAAAAGCATTCAATTCACTGTATACAAAATACAGGTCTAACATGCAGACAGATGGACAGCTGTCTTCATACGCCCCCAGACTGTGATGCTCTCAATAGCTTGTGCTGAGGTACGTCCATCACAATTGAATAAATACTCATCACTATATGCGACACACACACGTCTACACCAAATTGTGATAAGGAATGTCCTGTTCATTCTAAATGGATACGTGCTTCAGACAGACAGTCTTTGTCACTCTTACATTTTGACATATCTAAGACGCACTTCACAGTGCAGTATAAGGACGTGGGGAAGCAGTATGTGCACCTTGTATCCTGTATACACACCCAGTCCAGGTGCAGATCAAATAGAATTGCATGTCTAATTATGATGCCACTGTGGAAGGCTTCTTGTCTGCTTCACTGCACTGTGAGTTCTGGACTAGCTCCCTGTTGTGAATGAAAGGAGGATCAAATGAAAATGTCCAGAGTATAAGGGTACCCCTGTGTAAGCAGCAGCGTGAGTGTTTTGGCTTGTCAGGTTTGCTACTCACGCATGTCACAGTTCTGTCCGCTCCACCCTGGAGCGCAGTCACAGAAATATCCTCCAATGAGATTCCTGCAGGCCAGCGCGTTCACACACAGCTGCAGCTCACACTCATCAGCGTCTGGGAGCAGAGGAGAGGGGGTTCGTTACGGAGGTACGGGACAGCACTGACTGGGTCACACACTCTGCAGGCCTGCAATTCAACTGGCTTTTAATTGATTGTATTTTAATTTTGTGATCAAAACAATAGGTTAAGATTTAAAAACATAATACATAATAAAACTTATTATAAACTTTTTTTCAATGTCTAGTTGAAATGTTTGTGACTGAATTTAAGTTTTTTTGTATTTCTAATTTCCTATTGTAGATCAAGGAAAATCAATAATGTACAAACACGTTTGGTGCAAATCTAAAAACATATCATGGACACCTGTATATTATTATTTTTTGTATTTGCAACTTTGATTTGTTATCAGAAGAAGGTGAACAAAAAAGCATTTTGGGATTTTCTCCAAGGAAGCACTGCAATGGAAATTTCACATTTATTTAATTATTGGATCTACAGAATCTAATACTCTCAATAACGTATGTTAAATAACATTAACGTCAAGATTCAGATATAAGGAATAATGTGTTATATACGTATGGATGTAAATCATGTCTTTTCAGTGCAGCACAGGGGATTGAGGCCCTGTCTCATTAGTTACCCAGCTGGCAGGTCTTGCCAGTCCACTGTGGTGGGCAGCTGCACTGAAATCCATTGTGCAGGTCCTGGCAAGTCCCTCCGTGGGCACAGGGGCTGGGCACGCACTCGTCTGTGTCTGCAGGGGCAACACAGATCAGCATGATCAGTGACACAGGAGAGACACAGCAACATGATCAGAGACACACAGGAGAGACACAGCAACATGATCAGAGACACACAGGAGAGACACAGTAACATGATCTGAGACACACAGGAGAGACACCAGCAACAGCATCAACACACACAGGAGAAACACCAGCAACAGGATCAGAGACACACAGGAGAGACACAGCAACATGACCAGAGACACACAGGAGAGACACAGTAACATGATCTGAGACACACAGGAGAGACACCAGCAACAGCATCAACACACACAGGAGAAACACCAGCAACAGGATCAGAGACACACAGGAGAGACACAGCAACATGATCAGAGACACACAGGAGAGACACAGCAACATGAACAGAGACACACAGGAGAGACACAGCAACATGATCTGAAACACACAGGAGAGACACCATGAACAGCGTCAACACACACAGGAGAAACACTAGCAACATGATCAGAGACACGCAGGAGAGACACAGCAACATGATCAGAGACACACAGGAGAGACACCATGAATAGCATCAACACACACAGGAAACACCAGCAACATGATCAGAGACACACAGGAGAGACACCGCAACATGATCAGAGACACGCAGGAGAGACACCAGCAACATGATCAGAGACACACAGGAGAGACACAGAAACATGATCAGAGACACGCAGGAGAGACACAGCAACATGATCAGAGACACACAGGACAGACACAGCAACATGATCAGAGACACACAGGAGAGACACCGCAACATGATCAGAGACACGCAGGAGAGACACCAGCAACATGATCAGAGACACACAGGAGAGACACCGAAACATGATCAGAGACACGCAGGAGAGACACCGCAACATGATCAGAGACACACAGGAGAGACACCAGCAACATGATCAGAGACACACAGGAGAGACACAGAAACATGATCTGAGACACACAGGAGAGACACAGCAACATGAACAGAGACACGCAGGAGAGACACAGCAACATGATCAGAGACACACAGGAGAGACACCAGCAACATGACCAGAGACACACAGGACAGACACAGTAACATGATCAGAGACACGCAGGAGAGACACAGCAACATGATCAGTGACACGCAGGAGAGACACAGCAACATGATCAGAGACACACAGGACAGACACAGTAACATGATCAGAGACACACAGGAGAGACACAGCAACATGATCAGAGACACGCAGGAGAGACACAGCAACAGGATCAGAGACACACAGGAAACACCAGCAACATGATCAGAGACACACAGGAGAGACACCGCAACATGATCAGAGACACGCAGGAGAGACACCAGCAACATGATCAGAGACACACAGGAGAGACACAGAAACATGATCAGAGACACACAGGAGAGACACAGTAACATGATCTGAGACACACAGGAGAGACACCAGCAACAGCATCAACACACACAGGAGAAACACCAGCAACAGGATCAGAGACACACAGGAGAGACACAGCAACATGACCAGAGACACACAGGAGAGACACAGTAACATGATCTGAGACACACAGGAGAGACACCAGCAACAGCATCAACACACACAGGAGAAACACCAGCAACAGGATCAGAGACACACAGGAGAGACACAGCAACATGATCAGAGACACACAGGAGAGACACAGCAACATGAACAGAGACACACAGGAGAGACACAGCAACATGATCTGAAACACACAGGAGAGACACCATGAACAGCGTCAACACACACAGGAGAAACACTAGCAACATGATCAGAGACACGCAGGAGAGACACAGCAACATGATCAGAGACACACAGGAGAGACACCATGAATAGCATCAACACACACAGGAAACACCAGCAACATGATCAGAGACACACAGGAGAGACACCGCAACATGATCAGAGACACGCAGGAGAGACACCAGCAACATGATCAGAGACACACAGGAGAGACACAGAAACATGATCAGAGACACGCAGGAGAGACACAGCAACATGATCAGAGACACACAGGACAGACACAGCAACATGATCAGAGACACACAGGAGAGACACCGCAACATGATCAGAGACACGCAGGAGAGACACCAGCAACATGATCAGAGACACACAGGAGAGACACAGAAACATGATCAGAGACACGCAGGAGAGACACCGCAACATGATCAGAGACACACAGGAGAGACACCAGCAACATGATCAGAGACACACAGGAGAGACACAGAAACATGATCTGAGACACACAGGAGAGACACAGCAACATGAACAGAGACACGCAGGAGAGACACAGCAACATGATCAGAGACACACAGGAGAGACACCAGCAACATGACCAGAGACACACAGGACAGACACAGTAACATGATCAGAGACACGCAGGAGAGACACAGCAACATGATCAGAGACACGCAGGAGAGACACAGCAACATGATCAGAGACACACAGGACAGACACAGTAACATGATCAGAGACACACAGGAGAGACACAGCAACAGGATCAGAGACACACAGGAGAGACACCAGCAACATGATCAGAGACACACAGGAGAGACACCAGCAACATGACCAGAGACACACAGGACAGACACAGTAACATGATCAGAGACACGCAGGAGAGACACAGCAACATGATCAGAGACACGCAGGAGAGACACAGCAACATGATCAGAGACACACAGGACAGACACAGTAACATGATCAGAGACACACAGGAGAGACACAGCAACATGATCAGAGACACACAGGACAGACACCAGCAACATGATCAGAGACACACAGGAGAGACACCAGCAACATGATCAGAGACACACAGGAGATACACAGCAACATGATCAGAGACACACAGGAGAGACACCACCAACATGATCAGAGACACACAGGAGAGACACAGCAACATGATCAGAGACACACAGGAGAGACACAGCAACATGATCAGAGACAGACAGGAGAGACACCACCAACATGATCAGAGACACACAGGAGAGACACAGCAACATGATCAGAGACACACAGGAGAGACACCAGCAACATGATCAGAGACACACAGGAGAGACACAGCAACATGATCAGAGACACACAGGAGAGACACCAGCATTGGCTTCCTTCATATTTTATTATACTGTTATTTATAAGAAAGCAATAACATACAACAGAGTGTTCAAATATGGTGCAGTTAAACAGCCTGGACCATATTTGAACACTCTGGATGTGTTATTGCTCTTATAAAATGGCATTTTATAAATTCTGTTAAATGAACGAATACAAACATTAAGGTATATGGAATAGATTTTTACATGTTTATCACTGTAAGTCTGCACTGTAGCGTTGCTGTTTTCCTGTGGTTATACAAGGCTTTCCCCATAGTGTATTATTAATGTGCTATACCACACATCTCTGGGCTTTACCATGCTTACTGTGCTTTATTATACTTTGCTACGCTTTTACTGTGGCAAACTTTTAGAAGGGGTCGTCCCAGACTAGTGCTAATCAGGTTAAACTAGGAGCTTGTTGCTGTAGTTCAATCATGTGGGCATTGCCCTGTGTACAGTACACAGCAGGCAGGTTTTTATAGTAATGTCACGCATATATACAGAACAGCCATGCTGATGCACCTCTCCTGTATACAGAACGTTTACACTGTAGTCTCTAATCCGATCAACACCGTACATTTCCTTTCCTAACCCGGCTGCTAAAGGCATCCCGCCGAAAATAATCTATGAATATATTTCTACAGGATTTGTATTTCTAGGGGACAATAGCTGGGTCCAGTCTTGGTTTGTGGTTTATTATTATTATTATAATTTTATTTCTTAGCAGACGCCCTTACCCAGGGCAACTTACAATTGTTACAAGATATCACATTATTTTTACATACAATTACCCATTTATACAGTTGGGTTTTTACTGGAGCAATCTAGGTAAAGTACCTTGCTCAAGGGTACAGCAGCAGTGTCCCCCACCTGGGATTGAACCCACGATCCTCCGGTCAAGAGTCCAGAGCCCTAACCAATACTCCACACTGCTGCCCATCATCCATAACTATTAAACACTCAATAGAGCTGAATTTTGAAATACTAAAAGAAAATTAAGTTTAATGACAAACTGGAAGCGTTGGTTTCTGTTTTGTTTTTTTGTTTTTTTTAACTATCAACACTGTTATCTGCTCTTCAGCTGCCCCTATATCTAATCATACTGGGTTTTGTATTTGCTCTTATTAGGACTGAAGTCATTGTATTTTGTATCTTGCTCTTAATTGTACGGCAATTCTTGAGATGTATTTTTTGTATACAACTGTAAGTCACCCTGGGTAAGGGCATCTGCTAAGAAATAAATAATAATACAAATAATAACGCCCCCCCCCCACTCCCCACCCCATTAAGAGTTTGGAGAGGTTACCCTCCGTGCAGGTGGGTCCACTCCAGCCCGCAGGACACAGGCACTGGAATCCAGAAGAGTCTTCAACGCAGGTGCTTCCATTAGCACAGGGGCTGGACAGACAGGCATGCTCCACTGAAACACACACACACACAGCCTTCAAACACACACACACACACACAGCAGCTGAACAGCAAACTCAACAAAAACCGATGCGTAGCTAATTTGTAGCTAAGCTTCAACTCAAGTTGGAGGCTTTAAATAATTCATAAATCTTATCTGGTGTGTTCCCATTCACTTTGTTTGTCACATATAAGTAGTTACATGTTGCAATAAACTGTACAGGCACAAATATGGCAACAACAAATTATTATTTAGGGGTGGAGATTGTATTGCCCATTTCTTCCTCACTCAGACCCCTTACTTATTAAATACCCTGGTATCTTTGAATAGAAAATAGTCTCCTCTTTAAAAATATGCTTGCTAAAAGATGTGTTTCTTTCAAAACCGCACATGTAGCTAAAGTGCCAGATGGGCAAGATTTATGAAATGATTCTGTTAGCTACATGTACTTCAGTTTTCTTTATGTAATGTCTAGTTTTCTTACCACAATGAAATAGAAAAAAAAAACTAAAAACTAAATTGAAACTCAAGCCGAGAATCATCAACTGCCAGTAATTTAGTTTTTGTGTGTGTGTGTTCGTGCTCCGTTAATCTTATTTTAAAAACAGTTAAAGCTAAGAGATTATGGGCTATCAAATCCAGAACATCCTGTTTTAAACTTCAAATGGTAACCTTGCACAATCACTGCCAAAATCTATGATGTGAATCATCACAATAATACAGTGAGCTGCTGCTGCTGCCGCAGCGGCTCACCGATCTCGCAGGTCCGGCCCCGGAAGCCCTCCTCACAGGTACACTGGTACTCGTTGGGCTCAGTGTTGACACAAGTACCCCTGTTCAGACAGGGCTGGTGAGTGCCGCAGTAATTCAGATCTGTGGGCGACAAACACAGAGGAAAACATCAGTCACTATGGGGGTTAGCATTGTTGGGTAGCAATGCATTACATGGAATCTGATTACTGTAATCCGATTACATTTTTCAGTAACTTGTAACTAATGTTTCCTTTCTGATAAACGTTATCAGAATCCCGCATGTTAAATGTAGAGGCTGGCCTTTGTGTTTATACAGCAGTAACTGTACAGTGTAAGGTTACTGATGTAACATGCCTTATTATTCACAGTAGTCCTATACATAGTCACGTTGTAGTCATTTCTTTAACAAGTGTATGGGTTCTATGAATGGTTACCAACATGTTTAAACGGGTTCAATCTTATTTTAAACTGTGAGGAAACAGATTCTCAAACTCTAGTTTTAAACCATAAACCCTCAGACCTTATCTGCCCCTATTAAGTTTAAATTGTACTTCAAAGTAATTGTCCAAGCAGGTCAAATCAGAGCTATCATACTGTGATAAAGCAAAGCAGATCCCCTTATATGACAAGATAGCTTTCAACGTGTCAGCCAGTGGGGGGCAGTATTTCTTACAGTATATAAATTCTTGTACACAAGTTTCATTATAATTTGTTAAGCGGTTCTCGAATTATATAGACAGATGTATTTGTGACACAAAGACATACATACAGATTTAGAACCCCAGATTCTGACTCCCTCAATAACCTGTTCTAAAAATGTTCTGAAGTTTCTAATCCATGTTTATAGGGGCTGTATTACAGAACAATTTCCTAACTTTCTTTTCTATCTTATCTTTCATGGCTAGGACAGGATTTTTCCTAACTTGGTATTACAAAAGCATTTCCTAAGCCAGCAGTGCCTACAATTTCCTAAGTGTCTCATCCTATCCTAACATTAGCTAGGAAATCCTATCTAAACGCCAATCTTATCTGTAAACGACTGATCGAGTCTGAATAGAGCAGGTTACAGCTCCAGCTTCAGGGAACTGTCAACAGAATATACACGATTTTAAGTTATGGCGTCTAAACTCGATTCAGTTGTGGCAAAGAAACGCAGGGTCTTATTTTACTCAGGAAGAGAAATAGGTTTTGATCACAGAAAAAATCTACAATGAAATCTAATTAACAATAAATAAATACCAGTATAAAAAAAAAAAAAAAATGCCTCCGGTGTGAAAGAAAGTCTAATATAATTGTGTACATAAAGAGTCCAAACTTGTATTTTTCAAGTTACATTACATATATGAGTCACTCGTTACAGTTCAATGGAGCGTCTCGCTGTGTAATACAATAACAGAATCAACACAGGATACTTCATATCTTATTCCTCAGTAAAGGTTCAAATATCCATCATCATAGTTATCATAATCACTGACAACTCGTGAGCGCATCCAACTGCAACTCCATGCTGTCCCGTACATAACACTTCTCTCCAGGGAGGTGGGGCTGGATCGAGACGTTACTGTTAAAGGTACACAAAATATACCAATGGATCACTCTGATTCACTATGGAATACGCAGTATACAATAAGACCTAAATGCTCAGAGATATTTGTGCAATACAAAACTTAAAATCTAAAGCACGACACTAATACATGTGCAACATTTTCTTTCTTTTTTTTTTTTTTTTTTTTTTGCATGGTTTGTTCAGATCTTGCAAACTAACAATTTTCTTTTTCTAACTGACAGGTAGGAAAGGTTCCACCAAGTCCTAAATGTTAGGAAAGAAATTACCAAGTTGGGAACATTCTGTAATATGCCATTTCCTATATTAAATTAAGATAGGAAAATCAGTTAGGAGAGTATTTTCTGTAACATCAACTCTCCTAGACTTGTAAGGACATTCTGTCTCTGAAGAGGAGACAAGAACGTCACTTTTGTAATATGCTTTTGTAATATGGCCCCAGGTTACTATTGGCAGCCTGCTACATTCAAATCATTATTTATTGAGAAATCTGTACTAAAGCAGGTTCAAACTTGCTGTCTATATCTCAAAGGCGATTAAGGAATGTATTTATTTTCCCTTTTTAATTAAAAGGAATTCTATAGTTCAGTTTTGTGGGAGTGCCAAATCAAAACAGCTGTTTAAGAAAAAGGAAACCGTCAATCTGGCTATATTGGCCAGAGGACATGGCTGTGTGATTTAGTGGAGATTAGGACAAAGGGAAGAAGACACTTCTGAGGGTGGTGAGGGTTTGGAACGGGCTACCCAGTCTTGTTGTTGAGGCAGAATCACTTGGATCCTTCAAGACCCGACTTGACAAATTTGAGATCAAGCGTTTGTGGTTGTATTTATGAGTGTTCTTTTAGGATTGCTAACTGTAGCACTACGGAGTGTTCAATAGCTATGCAGACCACACAGCACAACACTACAGACCAACAGAGCTACACAGGTGCATCCTGGTACCTAATCACTTACTGGAGCTGACATGGTCTGATTGCAGCAAGACCGCTGCTGCACAGTTAAAGTGAGTCGACACCAGGAACAGTAACGTCCTCGAACTGTTGTGTGCGTCTTGTTTTCTTTAACATCATCAAATATCAAGTTAAGGAATAAAACAACAAGCAGAAAGCCAAGACATTCAAATCACTTTTCTTAGTTAAAGTGTAGCTAGCTTCAACTGGCATTGTAATTCCCCTTCCTATTTTAATAGTGTGCGGAATCATTCTGATGGGTTCTGTTGCTCCAGAATTGAGTTCTTGTTGTTTTTCTCTGCCTGACTTTGAGCTTGTCTGGAGAATCCTAAATGCTCAGACCGAAAAGCCATCCTCATGCCAGGGCTGGCAGAGTTGAGCGATCACATTGTCACATGATTTGAATGGAATGAGGAAGGATGTTCAGCCCTGGCAGTAAGGATTCTCCAGACAAGCTGAAAGCAACTCAAAACCAGCCGAAGCCAGGACCACTCAGAACGACTGCAGCGCTGCACAAGGGAAACAGAAAAAGAAAAAAGCAATTCAAATCTATGAATATGTGTTCATTATCACCGACAAAAACAAGGTTCGATGTTTTGGGGCTGTATCTCTGGTTGAGGAATTGTGACTGTAATGATGAGTCACATATGACCAATGAAACCACGGGGGCAAGGGTGGGATTATCTGTCTGTCAACAGTGCCCCCATATCACAGACAGACAGGGAGACAGACAGGCAGGGAGATAGACAGACAGACAAACAGAGAGACAGGCAGGGAGCCAGGCAGACAGACAGGCAGGCAGGGTTAGTTGTAGTTGGTGTTGTGTTATTGATGTTGGGTGGTGCTGGTAGTTACCCTTGTTGCAGAGCAGGCCTCCCCAGTTGGTGTCGCACACGCATTTCCAGGGCTCGGTGCAGGAGCCATGCACACAGCCCGGGAATGTGACACACTCCTCACAGTTCGGGCCCTGCCAGCCATAGTGACACCTACAGGAGGGGAGGAACACAAGCAGATCAGCATGTACACGGGAGAGGAAACATGGCACTGCAGTGACACCTAGAGGAGGGGAGGGCCAGGCGGCACAGATCGGGTACCAGTCTGGGGAGCGAGGTGCCAGACCCAGTCCACTAGCCTCTCCTGCCTTTCACCTCTGGAGGCCTGTTCTTGAACACTGTATAAATGATAACAGTTATGATTATAAATAAGATTATTGTGTTGATAAATGGCCGCTGCCTTCCTGTCCTGTAGGTGCCGAGCGTCACAAAGCCGTCTCCCATGGAAACGTGGCTGGGGAAACCTGTGACCTCACTTCCCTGCACCCATGCCAAGGCTGTGTTTCCATAGCAACCTGTTCCACTACAAGACAACACCGGCAGGGTTAATAGCGATCGGGCCCCGGTCTGGCAGGGGCAGGGCGGTTGCAGCTCCCATCAATCACTGGGGTTTTGAAGCAGGAGGACAGGAGAGAGGATGTGAGCACACCCTGGGCAGACAGGATGCTTAGAGGGGTTTGCATTGTCCAAGGGGGAGACAAGGGCACTCCTGAATCACTTCAGAAACAGACCGATCCACACAGTTAAGGTAGAATTAACCAGGTGTACTAAATTAAATTTGGTTTCTGATTTTTCTGCTTTTCATTTTTAACCTTGAAGTGTTTGAGATGGTTCACAGCAATATGTTCTCTAGTAAAGACTGTTGCAAGATGCTTCTAGCTGGGTCTTCGCAAAGGCTTGTTGCATCGTTGGAGTTTAAACAACACCATGTAAAGTGATCCAGGAAGCAGCAACTTCATTCATAGCCTTTTTTTTGCATATACTAAGTATAAAATACAAAGTCTAGATTAAAAACTGTTTTTAATTGTTTTATTTTTACAAACTGGTTTTTTATCTTAATTTTTCTAATTTTACAATTAAACTCACTGTATATTTAATTGTTTTTAATTCCAACTTTGACATTTTTGTATTTTAATTTAAATGTTCTATTTTTACAAACTAGCTTTTTATCTTAGTCTTTTTAATTTTACAGTTAAGACCTATTTATAAAAATTTGCATTAGACTGTTTTCCATTTAATGGTTTAATTGCTTTTTATTTTTGTGAAGCGCTTTGGGACCCTTGGGATGTGAACGGAATTGTATTCTATTGTATAAAACATAAGCAAAAAAGATTTTCAACAGCAGAAACAGAGGTAGAGCTGTGTTCTATTCCTTATAAGAGGTAATACTGTATTATATATATATAGCTTGGTTAGCACTCCTTTAAAAGGGCAGCAGTGTGGAGTAGTGGTTAGGGCTCTGGACTCTTGACCGGAGGGTCATGGGTTCAATCCCAGGTGGGGGACACTGCTGCTGTACTCTTGAGCAAGGTACTTTACCTAGATTGCTCCAGTAAAAACCCAACTGTATAAATGGGTAACTGTATGTAAAAATAATGTGATATCTTGTAACAATTGTAAGTCGCCCTGGATAAGGGCGTCTGCTAAGAAATAAATAATAAAAGGGGGCAGACATAATGTTGCTAGTGCTAATAAAAGGTTACGTTTAAAAAAATCATCCTTAACTATTAAAAACTCCATAGTGTTGAACATAGAAATACTAAAAGAAATTCTGCATTTGTGGTTTTAGAGCTTTTAACTCTAAAACTCTAAAAACAGGGGATGACAGAATCTGTAGTGGCAGGGCATCACAAAACACTGCCTGTCACACAGACTTCTAGCTGAATTTTGGTTTAATTTGTTTTAGTTTTTCTTAATTTTTTTTTTTAAATCAATAAAAATTAATTTATCTTTTGTAAAACCCAGACATTTTGAATTAAAAATCCATAAAAAAAAGAAAAAAAAAAGAAAAGAACAGGCTGGTGGGAAACATAATTCTGTCATGTAAGGTTGTGGTGTGAGGAGTATGGTGCAAGGAATGAGAGGCACTGTGTCATTGTTTGCCCTCTTCAGTGGCACCTGTTCAATGTCAGCCCCCCCCCTCCCTCCCTCCGTTTCATAGTGCTAGCCATTCCCCTTCCTCTGTGTGATCCAACAGTCAGATCATTCGGAAATCGCTTCACTGTGGAGTGCTGCCATTTGGAAAAACTTTCACTCTCCTGTCATAACAAACCCGCCGAGAGGAAATGGCAGCCCAGCTCTCAAGGGGGGAAGAGAGGGCTTTTCTCTTTTTTCTTTGTGGCAGTTGTGAACTCTCTCCCTTCTCCCACTCACCATCATCCCCTTCCTAACTCTCCCCCCTCTCCCCCTCCCAAGTAATAAAACATTTCCATCATGAAACCAGTCTGTAGAACTCAATCTCATCTCGATCCCAGTATCAAACTGGGACTGCCGCTGGTTCCATCTGCAGTCTACAATCTACAATCCAATCTGCAACCAGACAAGAGTCAAAGATCACCTGTACATATCATGTTTTTGTATCACTGCTGTGTTTAATTCACCAGCCTTCAATATTTTCCTCACAGTACAATATATTCACAGCCTTCATATTCTGCCTACATATTGTTTTCTGCAGTCTGAGAAACCCGCCTCTCACATCCTTCTCATTGGAGGCTCATTAGGTCACTTCCACCATCAATGTGGAGAGATCGAGTTCTGGGGCTGACAGACAGACAGACAGACAAGAGTCCAATTATAATGGATTTGATCTGCTGCTGATGGAAATGAATGAGTCCGATTTCAAACCGCTTTTAAGCCAGTGTGGGTGAGGGTCGTGGCTCTGCAGTGGATGCAGTGTGGGTGAGGGTCGTGGCTCTGCAGTGGATGCAGAGTGGGTGAGGGTCGTGGCTCTGCAGTGGATGCAGTGTGGATGAGGGTCGTGGCTCTGCAGTGGATGCAGTGTGGGTGAGGGTCGTGGCTCTGCAGTGGATGCAGTGTGGGTGAGGGTTGTGCCTCTGCAGTGGATGCAGTGTGGGTGAGGGTCGTGGCTCTGCAGTGGATGCAGTGCGGGTGAGGGTCGTGGCTCTGCAGTGGATGCAGTGCGGGTGAGGGTCGTTGCTTTGCAGTGGATGCAGTGTGGGTGAGGGTTGTGCCTCTGCAGTGGATGCAGCGTGGATGAGGGTTGTGGCTCTGCAGTGGATGCAGTGTGGATGAGGGTCGTTGCTTTGCAGTGGATGCAGTGTGGGTGAGGGTAGTGCCTCTGCAGTGGATGCAGTGCGGGTGAGGCTCGTGGCTAGCAGAGTGGAAGGTGAGGCTGTGCGTCTCCTTACCTGCACTCTCCAGGCTGCTTGCAGTACCCATGCACCGGGTGACAGCCTTGCTTGCAAATAGCTGCAGGGAAGAAAAATAACAAGTATGTAACATGCAGACCCTGATAGAGCTGTGAATACACAACAAGAGCAATGCGAACAGCAGAAAGAAAGATCACCAAGACAGATGCCTCCATACAGCCCTTAAGCAGATAGGAACAGGGAAGCTAATCCTCTTCTATCAGACAATACACTTTGCTCTGCTTTTATACAGAGCACATCTATCAAGCTAATCTTAATGAGTAACAATTTCAATTGTCATTTTCATTTATTATATTCATTTCCTTTTGGTGTTCAGTGGCTCCAATACGGAGTTGTTATCAGTTTTCTCTAAATCTTCCTTCACCTAGCCTCTCTGGAGAATCCTGATTGCCGGGACTGAACAACCTTCCTCATTCTATTTAAATCATGTGACAATATCACCTTTCAACTCTTCCTCTCTGCTGACACATATCTGTAGAGTAGGCGGGGCTGGCAGAGTTGAAAAGTCACACTGTCACATGATTTGAATGGAATGAGTCCCGGCACTTAGGATTCTCCAGACACTCTCAAAGCAGCTCCAAGCCAGGTAAAGGCAGATTTAGAGAAAATGATAATAACTTGATATTGGAGCAACAGAACCCAGAACCACTCCGAATAACTGCAAACACCATAAAACAGAAAGGGGATGTACAACAAATCTATTAAAAAAAATAAATTAAAAAAAACTCTTTGAGGTTCGTTAGTTCAAACATGAACTTATGGATAAACAACCATGAAACCCTACCACAGAAAATTGTATATAGGGCTACAACATTTATATGGAAAGGTGTACAGTTACTGTGCAGACTTTCAATGGAGACTTCTAACTTCCATATAAGAAAGCCAGGTTCAATGCAATGATCCCTGGCAAGGTTTTCACTGCCTCTCTCTCCCTGTCCCCCACCTTGCCGGCACTCCGCTCCCATCCAGCCCTCGCTGCAGACCCTGTTGCCCCCGGCGTCGCAGACATGGTGCCCGAAGAAGTCATCGCGAGCCCGGCAGAACTTGTTGCAGAACGGCCCGAAGTAGTTCTCGGCGCAGTGGACGCGCACCTTGTATTCCACGCTGGCGACTCGGCCGTGGTGACGCAGGGGCTGCCACTCGCCGGGGTTCAGCATCCCCGAGTGAGTCACCCGCTCGATCAGCTGCTCCAGAGCTGGAGACAGACAGACATACATACACGTCAGACAGACATATAGACACGTCAGACAGACAGACAAGCCAGTCAGTAACACACAAAAAGTGGAAATATTATTATTATTATTATTTGTTTATTTAGCAGACGCCTTTATCCAAGGCGATTTACTAGGGTGTGTGAACTATGCATCAGCTGCAGAGTCACTTACAATTACGTCTCACCCGAAAGACGGAGCACAAGGAGGTTAAGTGACTTGCTCAGGGTCACACAGTGAGCTGGTTACAAGCCCTTTTCTTTAACCACTGGACCACACAGGTTCTACTGCCTTTTAAAAAGCTTGGTGAATCTGTCCACTGGTTCCCATAATTCATTTTCTAAATTGGCCCTATACTGCACGAGCTTTCTGAGATTCTCTGACAATCTGACAGGATCACTCCTAATGCTGTCTGACAAGGAATTAGCTGCTGTGTGACACAGAGGGGTGGGGGGGTGGGGGGGGGGGGAGAGAGAGATAGGCAAATAAAGCATTACAAGAGCCAATCAAATCGGGTGAAAGGCCCAACAGCTTCTACATTCACAGCGTTTTAAAAGTCAAAATACAGTAGTTGCATACATCTTTCGACCTTTTTGGGGCTCATCAGTACAGCGCAACTGTATTTTGACTTCAGAAAGGCTCAGGAGAGTAAGTAAAAACAAGTAGCTTTCGAGTTAAGGTGAGAGAAAGCAATAAATTAAAAAACAAATGGGTTGTAGGGAGATATGCAATTAAATCATGTGATTGGCTCTTGTAATGCTTTATTTGCATATCTCCCAACAACCCATTTGTTTTTTATATATATATAAAATCTAATGCCAAGTTTCCTACTGGGAATAATACATATTTCTGAACATTTGATGGACTGCCAATATAGACATGGGTTTGGAACTTGATTTGTAAAGAGAGATGAGAGAGAAGGGCAGAGAAAGAAGAGTGAGTGAGAGAGTGAGAGTGCATGCATGGGAAAGAGAGGAAAGAAGCCTGTTTAATCCGTCCTGTGTCCTCGCTCCATTCATAAACTCTGATGTCAGAGAAGCCCGATGAAATCTCCTAATCCGGGTTTAGCACTGACTGCTGGGAGCACTGTTCACTGATCAACCCCCCTCCTCCTCCCAGCAATCAAACCAGTGCTATGCAGGGCTGAAGATCACATAGTTTACCTCTTTGAATTATAAAGACAGACAGACAGACAGACAGTAAGGGACCCCCTCTATACAGGCAGCACAGCGGCTTGTCTCGTCAAGCTGTTTTGCATTACGTCTCTTGCTGAAGTGAAGCGTGTGGTTAGAGTCTGGAAGCCTCTGCATTTCCACAACTCCCCAGTCACGTCATTATCTTGGAGAGAGCGGAGTGGGAAACACGCCTCCCTCTGGAGCCCTTCCCAGGCTGCACAGCGATTGGGAAACTTCAATTCCATAGGGAGAGAAAATGCTCTCCTTGGCACATATTCCACACAAACAGAAAAGCAATATCTCAAGTTTACTGTGGGTTTGCAACTAGCTTGATCCTGCTCCCCCTGTGCTGCACCCTCCTCCCCTGTGCTGTACCCCGCTCCCCTGTGCTGTACCCTGCTCCCCTGTGCTGTACCCTGCTCCCCTGTGCTGTACCCTGCCCCTCTGTCCTGCACCCCGCTCCCCTGTGCTGCACCCTGCTCCCCTGCTCCCCTGTCCTGTACCCCGCTCCCCTGTGCTGCACCCTGCTCCCCTGTGCTGTACCCCGCTCCCCTGTGCTGCACCCCGCTCCCCTGTGCTGCACCCTGCTCCCCTGTGCTGCACCCCGCTCCCCTGTGCTGCACCCTGCTCCCCTGTGCTGCACCCAGCTCCCCTGTGCTGCACCCAGCTCCCCTGTGCTGCACCCAGCTCCCACTGTTCTATTTCCCTTTTTGTTTATTTTCAGCAGTTTTTATAAGTGGACAAGCAATGAACCTGCGTCTCTTTCCCACCGCATGTAGATTAGAGACACAATGCTGAGCAGGGCCTTTGGAGAGAGAGAATCAATCAGCTGTCTCCAGTACTGGCATGAGAACCATTCCAACAGGAAGCAATCACTCAATCTTGTAGATATGGCATAGATAGGTGGTGGCTAGATTAACACGAAACGAGTAATGCTGTACTATACTATACAGCACAGTGCCCATGCTATACTCTGCACAGTCTCCATGCTATACTCTACACAGTCTCTATGCTGTACTATGGTCACTACCTGGCCCGGAGGTGCTGTTATCATAGTCCAGAGCTTCCAGGATCAGGGAGTACGATCTCTAGGGGATAAAAAAAGAAAAATAAATTATAACAGAATACACACTCTTCCCCTCCTGTAAGCACTGGGTCAGATTTATAAAGGCACAACGTCTTTCCACTTTTTGGTGATCTGTTTCTCTTACTCAATCACAGCTTTTAAATACTGTCTTTGCAAGTGATGTTAGATAGAGTGCCTTGATCTATTCAGAAATAAATTTATACGGGCATTGCATCATTTGGAACAGTCGTGGCAAAGCAATGGGATACAAAGTGTTATCAACAGCATGTACAGAACAGTATAGAACATAAATTAGCAACAAAATGTTTAATCACAATTTGATTAGCGATTCAATATATATGCAAAACTGTAGGTGCGACAGACAGACCCTCCCACCCCTATATCCTCATAATATGATTCTCTCAATTACTTCTGCTAAATAATGTTAATACCAAGTGTCATGACAATTAGATATGCAGTTCAAGATATATGGAACAATGTGTGAAGTGCGACACCACCAGCAGGGGGGTAATTGTATGGGACAGTGCTGGATGCTTATGGGATTGGATGGCATGAAATCACAGCTGTGGGTTTTACTGTTTTAAACACGATACAGTAACGCAATGATAAAGATTAAGGAATACGATTCTGGTCATCATTGTGAGTGTGCTTTTTCATAAGTCTGTCTGAAGGAGCTTTCACTTGAATTCAGGAGCTGCTCTTCAGTCTAGTTCTCTGCTATAGACGTATGAAACATGGGCTAGATCACCCGATGTGACGTAAGAGATAGTGCCCTCTAGTGATCCACTACTTTGGATTACATTTATGTTGCTGGCAATACACAGCTGTGCACTAGATGGCGCTGGTGCTCACTAATATTATTGTAACTTCCCAACCCCACTACCCCTCTGCTTCGCACTGTCCACTGGCGACCTATCTCTATTCGCATCCTTGCTCTTGCCTATAGCTCTACTCACTGTCCCTTCCTATCCCTCGTGTCTCCTTATATTCCCTCTCCGCTCATCCTCTACTGGCCGTCTTGTTATGCCTTCTCAAGAACTTTGCCAAGGCTATGTATGCAAATTTTCGCTTAAAATCGGCATAACGGTTTCAGAGAAAAAGACGTTTCAATATTTTTGACAAATCCAATATCGCCGCCAAACCATGTGACCAATCAATTTCTGTTGAACATAAATATAGCGCCTAAGGGTGGTCTGCCCCAAGTTTCACATCTCTACCATAACCGGTTTCGGAGAAGAAGATATTTTTAAATTGGCCAAAATTCACCAAAAATCCAATATGGCCACTAAACCATGTGACCTATGACCGTCGTTTTCACTCTGACACAACTTCCCATAGGCCTCTACCACACTACCAAGTTTTGTGACTTCATGCAACGGTGTTGATTTTACAGACATTTGAAAATTTTGGCCGAATAATAATAATAATAATAATAATAATAATAATAATTACAATAGGGATCCAGCAACTTCGTTGCTTGGACCCCTAATAATAATACTATAAACTCACTTTGTCTATGTAACAGGCAATTGAGCATTTGAGAGATTGCAGTAAGAACCACCGAGAATGATTGCACCATCATAAGGGGACTTGTCCAGTAAAAAGCAGAAATGTAACTTAATATCCATCATAAGAAAAGCACGCATCAACACGTAACCCATACTGCACATCCCCATCTATTTTCACCCAATATACTGGTCTGCAGCATCCAAGTTCATTAGTGTATGGCTGTGCTTACCCTATCCACAGAGAAGGCAAGTGGGCTCTGCTTGGATGACATCACAGCTGGCCGAGTCCCAAGCCTCCATTATTTCTATTTCCAGGCTGCCCTGAGACTCAGGGCTTAGGTGGGCTAAATGTGCCTGGCTTTAGCAGCGGCTGGGAAATTTCCAGTGTGGCTCGGGGGTACCTGCAGAGTCAGGTTCACAGGGGAGCAGCTCTGGGCGTGTCTGAACACGCAGGTCAGAAAGGAGCCTTTGTGTGGTTCACAGATCGACTGTGTGTTTTTAAAGCTGCGGTGTGCCATAACCCTGCCTAACTGTATACCTGTGTGCGATTGCTTCAATTGGTCCTTTTCTTTTAATTTGTTTTTTTTATTTTTTGTGAAGGGAGGGACAGTGGCATTGGTTACAGGGAGGTGCCGAGACAGACTCCCCACACAGGTCTGAGAGGAGAGCGAGAAAAAGAGGGTGAGGAGAGAACAGAGAGGGAGGGAGGGAGGTATTTTTTAAATTTGAATTTGAATTTGAGAGAGAGAGAGAAAGAAAGAAAGAAATAAAGAAAGAGGAGAAAGAGAGGAGTTAGGGAGGGAGAGAGAGATGGGAGAGGAGAAAAAGAGAAGGGACAGAGGGAGGGAGAGGAGGGAGAAAGAGGGGTGAGAGAGGAGAGACCCTTATGAAAGTTACGCACAGTAAAATCACAGGCAAGAAAAAACATGGTAAATGCATAAGCAGGGGAAAGAATGGGAGAGAGAGAGAGAGAGAGAGAGAGAGAGAGAGAGAGAGAGAGAGAGAGAGAGAGCACCTCAACCCTACCAGCCTACCATTCTCAACACAGAGCTCAATGCACTGCAGGGATCGAATACCTGCCACCACATTGTCAATCAGCACGAGAGACACTTCAACAGAATCCAGCTCTCTCACAGTTCAGGAACGAGACACCCACCAATACACTGGAAACAAGTTTATTAAATTAACCTACCACTTGCATTCAAAATTCAGGGAGGGCTGGCACGAAGCCTTGGCTTGGATGAGATCCACACATGATGCATCTAGCTGAATAAGGTTCTGTTGGAGAACAAGCGATGGAGCCCCTTACAGATGTTTACCGCTGTCATTTTGCAGCTTCCCCCATGCTTTCCCTAGCATTTACTACAGTTTCCCATTTTTTAAAATATGCTTTACCATACCTGTCTGGGATTTACAGTGCTTGCCTCTGCTGTACCATGATTCCACTGTGCTTTATTACACTTTGCTATACTTCTATGGGAAACTTGATGCAGTCAATGAAAATGTCCATAGGGGCTCTCTTGAAAGCATCACTCATTGATGTTGACACGCAGAGTAAATGAACCCACTGGCTTCAATGGTTTGGTTTTAATGCACCCTTGTGTTCTCCATAGCAAGTTTCTTACTAAACTTCACTTCTACATGGGCTGGATATGCATACCTGTAGTGATTTCATGCCAGCCCTGCATTCTGCTTTGGAGCCCAGATTATCACTGGGCCATCAGACAGTCACCCCTAATTACAATATCACCAGTTTTAAATATTATAGTAAGTATAGACAATGTAACGATTCCTATGAAAAAAAAAAACATTATTGCAAGATCCAGCCAACACTCAGAGACTTGCAGCCTCTCTCACTATCACACTGATGAAGGCACCAGCTGAAATACACTTGTTGTGGTTTTACCTCAGGGATGATCTTAATTTAGCACAGTGCCACAGAGTGGTTAAATGGTGTAACTGTGGCCTCTTTAAATTGGATATTAGGGCTAGGAACCCCTAGCAGTGGTTCTGTGTAAAGTGCCACTCTGAAAGATTTATTAGAAAGAATGAACGGAAAAGAATAAGACTAAAAAAACTAAAATGTGTGTGTGTGTGTTTAGTAATAAAACATGTGCTTGGAATGCTAAACAAACAGATGCTGTGATGAAATGCCCTCCTGGCTGTTAGTGGAGGCTATGAGGGGACGGGTCAGATTGGTTTGTTTTGGAGCTCGGCTGTGCTTTAAGGACCTCCAGGGAAGGCAATGTCCCAGCGCAGCTGTCTCAATCTGATAGCAGCTGCGATGGTTATTTGCCATGCTAAGTCTGCCCTAACAGAGATATATTAGCTACGCTCACTTAGTGCTGATTAGATGCCACTCCACAGATTACAGTGGGAACAGAGAGCGGCCACTTCATTAGGAATGCGTAGGCAATGAAACAGGAAGAAACGACATGCACAATCTATATCAGACCTACAGCAGTTATCTCTTGGGCCAAAAAGTGAGTATAAGGAGCTACGCTTTGTATAAGAAATGAAACCTGGAAAGCAGTGATTGAGAAGTTGCTTCCTCTCCAGCCTCCTAACCAACAGGGCTGTCCTTGCTGCTGTGGAACCTGCTATCACACCTCTTTCCAATGAGATCTTTCTCCATTGCAGGTAGACTGTTTGCAATTGTGCTGCTCCCATGGCTTTGGGATGCTTCAGGGATCACATGATCAAGCTAATCTGCAATCTCCAATCCAGTTGGGGCAACAGACCCTAATAAAGTGGCCAGGGCCAGGCAGTGCACATCTTGAGAAGCACAAACTCAATTTATGATGAATCTTGGTAAGCAATCGGCACCTCTTCCACGCGAGTTGTTCTTCGTTTATTTGTAAAATGTAGAAGTGCGCAGGCTGGAGACAATGTGGCATAGAACAGACAGGAGAGGTTTAACAGGAATCTGACTTGGAGCGTTAGCCAGGGGAGCGCGATCCTGCCAAACCGCAGTTTTATAGACCTGGATCGGATATCAGCCACGGATCCAGGTTTCTTTGGAAGAGAGTCCCGGGATCTTTATTTATACAACATACATTATGATGATGAAAATGGACTTGATGGAACAAGTTGCTGTATATTTAGAATTGCAAGCGCAGGCTATTGATTGGCCCTCTTAAACAACCTGCAGGCACAGCCAGAACTCTCAAGAGTATCTCCGCACGAACTGAACACACCCACACAAACTCAACACCTCCACTTAACACACCCACACAAACTGAAGACACTTCAGGATGCTACTGGAATATCTGCCATTTACATATCTATACATAAATAGCTATCCATGTCATTTCAAGTTTACATTACCCTTACTAGTATGTTGTGTTTGGGGTTCTGTTGCTCCAGTATCGCATTATTATCACTTTACCTACTCAGAGCTGCTCGGAGCTTGTCTGGAGAATGCTAAGTCCCAGACATTATAAGTGGTTCTGGGTTCTGTTTTTATATAAATCTACTTTAAGCTTGTCAGGAGAATTCTAAGAGCTAGGACTGAACAGCCTTACTCATAAATATAGACAGAGAGACGAGGTGGGGCTGGCCGATGTGAAAGGTCACACTATTTTCAAAGCTTTTAAAACAGATTTGAAGCTACTTACACTTATTTTTAAAAGTTTGTTGTATTTAGAATATCTCTCTATCCAGGACAGAAGGATAGGCTGAGCCATTAAACTCAGGCAGACAGCTTCAGCCAGCGCTATACTGAAGGAAATCCCTTCCAGGACAGACGGAGGTCTGTAAAAACAACGCTGGGAAGACAGGAAGTCTTTCTTAACTCTCTCCGTGAGGTAGGAATGTCCCCAGTGCTGCAGAACAAACATCTTGGCTTTTCCTCAGCTGTGTAACCAATCACACTTCACCGGCACCTCTCTCTTACTGAACGGTAGATTAGCAGGAGGTATCCATCAACCCTTTCATTAAAGTGACTGCAGCAAACAAAATGATGCCATACATCTTTACACGTCCATTCACAACGTCCAGTTTCGAAAGGAAGTATTTCTGGAACTGCACTTAAAGAAATCTCTGTTTGCAAGCCCTGCCTTCAGTTAGTGTTGCACTTCCTTGGAGATTTCACTGGAAGGGTTACATTGTCCCCACCCCTACAATGGCTCTTTTCCTGTCATTAACCAACCAGCTGCTTCCCCTATTGACTGACATGCTTTCACGCAGTGACAGGAAGTGCAGGTGAAACAGATATACTGAGAATACTTGAGAATTTTCTTTAAATTGATGTTTGCTATGACGGGTTTCCTCAAAGCTGCACCTCTGAGATCTAGCTAATGAAAGCACCCATCAGGTGAGATTCCTGGTGTTATTTTGTTAGCTACAACTACTTAGGACACAACATTGGTTTGATTCTAGTTTTGAATATTTACACCATCTAAATCGATTTTAGTTTAAATGCGTTTTTGTATCATGGTCTGCTGCTGTATATGCCAAAAGCTCATTATTAACAAAGTACGAAAGAGATTTTTCAAATGCTGGGTCTGCTTCTGAAAAGACTCCTAATAACTACGTTTCTAAGGTGATATACAGTGTAATTTGTATATCACCCCTCTGCAACTGTGACAACTGTAAACTAGAAGGCTTGATTTGAAATACATGCCAACAGTCCCTATATGGTCGGGACAGTCCAGATTTCCTCGCAAATGTCCCGCGTCCCGATGCATAGGAAGAAAGTCCCAATATTTACCCATAGAAAAAAAATCATTTATTCTGCACAGTAGAGTTTAGTGAAAACCACACGCTGTGCTCTTCGTGCGGCTGACACATCTGCTGATCACTAACTTATACAACGGTAAGAACGCTTCACTGTGTCTATTTTTACTGTCATGATGATCGTGTCGTGTTGAGTTGGGGGGGATACATCTATTATATGATTAGTGTTTTTTGCGTATGACTCCTCCCACGTGTATGATGCGTACTCCCCCCCACCACTACCCCGGAGACGAGCGTCCCGCTGAACAGTTTCCAAATGTTGCCAAGTATGAAACCGCGATACAAAATCACTGTTTAAGAGGGGACAGAAATGTACCTTTCCAACGAGGTTGCTGAAAAATGTCAATTTAAATCCTTTTTACTTTTCCCTGTTTTATTGCATTTCAGTGGTTCTGTTGCTCCAATATTAAGTGACATGTAAAATATATACTTACTCTTTATCAGTCCCATGAAAGCACTGGTACCCTAAATATCCATGTACGACCAATACAGAATAGTTTGTTCTTCATTTCACTCTAAAACGTGAGATCAAATCTCATGTTGAGAAATCCTGATTAATTTCTTGAAAATGTCAATATGATCCCTGTGATAATATTTCCTGTTATTAGATTGAATAACCTCATAAAGATGCAATGCTCGCTGCATCTTCGGTTACAGATCACATTTCCTAATGTGACTAATACATTGCTTGGCAAATTGTGTGCAGTGTATCTTACCAATGGTGTACTTGCATTTGTAACCTAGGTCTCAAGTGTGCTCTATCGAAAGAAACGTAATATAGAACATGGCCTTTTTTTGCAACTTGCAATATTATTCAGAGCACTAAAAAAATACAAATAAAAAACACTTAACTGAAACATCATAAGGTACTGGGACAGCAACGAAACCTAAGCAATGCAACGCGAAGCTCCCAGAGAGTTCAGTGCAAGTGTCCAGCTATTAACATGCCTTCTCTACTTTCCCAAGGAAATTAAGCGGCGGCCACTTAAAAGCTATTTAGTAGAAAAACTAAACAAAGTAACATTGGCGCTACGAGCTATGGGATCCTGTTTCTCAGTCACATAGACAAACCAGATTAATCTAGGGCTGGGTTTATTATCTTTAATTTGCTAGTTTTGCTCTGCTTTTAACACTTTATTGGACTAGCTTGAAGTGCCTTTGAATCTATTTTTTTTTTACCTTGCATCATCACTGGTCCCTCTTAAAGGAGTACTTACCAAGGTAATAAAACAGCTTCTATAGCGCAGTCTTTGAAATGCCTGCATTCAAAGTACACAGTACAACCAATAGATCTTCTTTGCTTTGTGGAAAATGAAGCAGTACTTTTTTGTAAAGGGGACAGTGATAATGTCGCTACTGCTTATAGGAAAACGTGATGTAATAATACAAAATGAAACTCTCTGAATTATAACAGTGGATGAACAAAATTGCATTTAGGCAGCTTTAAATACCTCTGGATTAATGATACTGTAAAAAAGCAGAATGCAACTCAAGAACCGTCATACAAACATCAGCATGCCATTCATTTACTGCAGTGAAGTATTGAAAGCTGGTGTGTGTCGCTACAGCTTCCATGCAAACCACATGGGAGCAGGAATGAGGCTGAGGGTGTTAATGGGATTCACGTACATTGTGGATTATTGATTCCCCTGGTAACTGCACGTGTGTTTGAGAGATACACTGTAAAGAATGATTCCGTGTGCATGTAAAGCACTGGGTACAGAGAATGACCCCGTGTTCCAGAGCTCTTAAACACCTGCTTTAAAAGGGTAATAACAATGATATGAATAATTCATCACAGGTTCTCAGCTGCTCAATGAGTCTTTCTGTATTCCACTCAGGCACAGATTTAATGACACTCTGGCTCGCATGCTAATCACCCGCTCAGTGACTCTGTGAATCCCATGGCTTTCCCACTCTCTCCCTCCCTTCAGTCTAAAGGAGTGCTACCCAGGGCTTGAATATCCATTTCTTACTTCTTATAAGCACTAAGAACTAACCATAGCTTTTAAATTCACTCCTTACCTCTTAGTATAGCAACATTATCACTGCACCCCATTGAAAGAAATACAAATAAACAATCTGATCACAATAAAAAGGTGAACAGTTACAATGTTTAGAAGGTGCATTACAGAAAAGGAAGTGGATTTGAAAGCATGGGTCAGCCCTTCTTTATGCTGTGCATTCCGACAGCCTGCATGGATCCAGGATTGTTGACTAGTAATCAAGCACAGAGGAGCTGCCTGTATGCTGCCGTCTCCAGAGCAGCATCCTTCTCTGTGTCAAAGGTAATCTGCAGAGGCAATGCAAGCAAATGAAGCGCAGCCTCTGAACCAAACCCACACAGCTGACAAGCAGCATTCGAAGGATTCCAATCACAGATCTGAAACTGTAATTGAATAACCCAGTGTCACCAAGACAGAACCATTAGCGAGCCTAATCCCATTATCACTCATAAGCGACACTCAGTTGTGATTCTCTATGTACAGCTCGACTCATTGTCTTCACAATAGGGAGTCGGTCCAGCACGCAGTAAAGAATGACCTGCTTCCACACGGAGCACTGCATTTGACAAACTACAAGAGTCTTTGTAAATTAAACGAGCAACGCTTCAACAGAAAGTCTTTCTCAGTGTCGTCAAACTTGAAAAGCCTCCTGTCATTACATTTTTCTTTCTATATTGAGCACTATTGAGTGTTTTATAGTTCTGGATGTATATATTTGCCAGCGCATTAAATTCCCTCTGATTAGCACAGCAGTACAAATACCATAACCAAATCACCTATGAGAAATAAAGCAATGGCTGTTCAAGAACAGAAAGAGCCACCTCCACACAGTGCATTGATTTATAGACTGAAGTGACATGGACTGGTGAGGGAGTGAAGGGGTTATGAAGGCAGGAATGCACACACTGGTTTGATGGACTTTTAAGTTTCACTAAACCTGAGGATTAGTGCTTGTTTTTTACTCCTGACGTGATTCATTCAGGATCACGACTGCCTGCAGGGCAGGATTCGTTATAGCAGGAGGCATATGAAGTTCTCGGATTTCCTCCAGGTGTGGAGATGAAATGCACCAAGTGTCCCTGTCGGATTACATCCGAGTAATTAGTGCGATCGGTGACACAGCGGGCTAAACGTAACCAGAGGGTAGTTGTTGAGGTCATCGGGCTAAAGAGTGGACTGGATGAATGAACAAATAGTTTATTTTGGCAGCCAAAAATAGAAGTATGAATAAACTATATATATGAACAGAACACAAAAACAAAACAAACTGGGGATAACACTAAGCAAAAATAATAAACATCTCTGGAGTACGTGGCTACTCAAACAGAACTAATAATGCAGCTAGAATGGGCTCCTTCACAACAAGGAGACACTCTCTCACACCAGCCAGCCCACAACGATCTCCCGAGAGGTCTTATATCTGCACCTGGCCATGGCTAACAATAAAAGCAATCTATTTAACTAATGAAGCTTCTTAACCCGATTCACTGATGCATAGGACAGGCTGAATAAGACTACGTACTTCCTGGATTAGAGGCAACTGATATGTAGGGCATCTGATTTTTGGGTGATTTTTTTTTCCATTTAGAATTAGAATAGAATTAGAATTATTTAATGAAAAAAAATCGGGTGGATTGTTTTATATATATGTATATATATATATATGTATATATATATATATATATATTATATATATTATTATATAAAATCAAGAAAGAATAAATATTTGGGTAGAAATCTGGTTTTATTTAGAAAGAAAGAAAGAAATGCTTAAGCAGAAAGTGTTGACAACAAAGTTGTCGTCAACAGTTGAAATCCCCAACGTATGTATATTTCCACACATTGGGGTATGCAAACATTTGACGACATCTATCACTCTCCTCTCACACACACACACACACACACACACACATCTAAATGCTCTTGGCTTAAACACACACTCATAAAACAAATAACTGTGAAGAAAAGTGCGCAAAAACCTTAAAGCTATATTGCTGTGATTTTGAAAAATCTAAAAAATATATATTAGACTAAGAAGCCACATTTTTCTATTAGGTAAATCATCTTACCGTCATCAGTGCCAGTTCTGCTCTGTTGCATTTGAATCACAGACGACTGTGCATGCGTTTATTCATATACAGTAGGTGCCTGTTCGGGGAGTTTTTGGGTTTAACCCGAATGCATATGGAATTTACTACCGATATGGAATTTAAACAGTGCTGTATGGAGCAAACAGTGGCAGACAGAGACAACCCCTTCTAGATGGAGCCGCTGATTAGAGAAGTGTATGTCAATTTAAACTCCGAAAAACAGTCTGTAATCACTGAGAACCTGGGAAATAAAACCTCTATCTGGAAAAAATCTGATTGCGATGGAACTTGGTATTAGCATAATTTACCACAAGTGATTAAGAGGATCTAATTGTGATGATATAGGAGGGGGCCTATCTGTTGGTGCATCTTTAATATTATTATTATTATTATTATTTAGCAGACGTCTTTATCCAAGGCGACTTACAGAGACTAGGGTGTGTGAACTATGCATCAGCTGCAGAGTCACTTACAACTACATCTCTCCCGAAAGACGGAGCACAAGGAGGTTAAGTGGCTTGCTCAGGGTCACACAATGAGTCAGTGAGTGAGCCGGGATTTGAACCGGGGACCTCCTGCTTACAAGCCCTTTTCTTTAACCACTGGACCACACAGCCTCCTATAATAACTTCTGTGTGCTGTTCAGCATGATGAGATGTAATAAATATTAAAAGATGATATTGTTTAAACATGGTGCTCATATAAAAAAAATTAGTAGGATCTTAAAATGAGAAACATAATAATGTGGCAAATAGACAAGTTCAGAATTCTGTCTCCGTTCATTTCCCACAGTGTCCTCTGGTCTTGGTCCTGGACTTCATTCTAATCCACCCATATTAGTCTTTATTCTAAATAGATCATTTTTCCTCAATCTTCATATCTCATTCCTTTAAACCCTGGGATAAGCCGTGTTGTTCTTCGCTGAACTCCAGGGTCACTATGGTCTTTTGATAATGTGGTGACCTGAACTGAACAAAGAAGTCTAAGTATGGTCTCACGAGTGCGGTACACAACCTCACTATAACCTGATCTGTACGGTGTGCGTGATGAGGCATAATCGATTGGAGAAGTGAAGAAAGGGTTAACTTCACGTCTGAAATCTAATCAATAGAAAGACAATGAGGGGCAGTGAATGGAGATTATCTTACAGCAACTTCTAACCTAGAGAGGCAGTTTCACCTCTGTCCATACAACACAACAGTGACGCTCCAGTTACTTGATCTGTACGAATACTTCCTTTGAATAACCTTACCGCATACACAGAAATCAAGCAGGAGTGGGGCTAGGTGGCACAGACAGGCAGACAGCGTCCCATTCCTGCCTCTCACCCCTGGAGGCCTGGGTTCCAATCTAGGTGGTGCAGACAGACAGGCTGGCGGATCAACTCACAAAACAAAATAGCTTCATGGTCTCAACTTTTGCTTGAAAGAGGCCCATGACTGAATAAATTCCATTCTCTACCCTCTTAAATCAAAGCTTGACCTCATGTGTGCGCCCACTAACGCAGGATAAGAGACTTTCAACACACGATAAACACAATGTTCCGTAGCCACGGTCACTTCCTGTGCTGCGCAGGAAGGAAGTCAACTTATAGTGTGGTGGAAAAAAGAGAAGGGAGCTTTTATTATAACATATATATTTAATACCTTTGAAAAGATAAAAAATGACCACTAGGGGTGTGCAGCTGTAATTTCTGTCCCCTCTGAAACAGAGATGTTCCCTTCCAGTTTCAAAAGGGGATGAGATTCCAGTTACAAGCCCTTTGTAATAAGCACCTCACTTGAGTTCTATTGTTCATTTTTGCAGGATTAGTTGGGTGAATCTGATCTGAGCAATGCCAACAATGCAGAATGACACAGAATAGGTAAGAAATGAAATCTAATGAAGATGTGGATGAGTATCCCTGTAAAGTCAGTCTCCCTCTCCTCTTCACTCAGTTCATGGGTGGGGTAAGGTATGTGGTATTTGTGCTCTATTGAAGCTAGTGAATCAAAAGCCTGGGCATTGTAATCTCATCGCGAACACATAATAGAGTCAAGGTCAAGTTTCAATGAGAGGCTGGATAAAGATGCCCCTTGTTCTGGTAATGCGAGCGTGTCTTTATCAGGCACAGAGCTTCCCAAACTGGGCTCTGTGAGTGAAGACCAGGTGGTCCCTGGTAGAAATTCTAGGATTACTGAGTCTACCTGTTCCCACAGTCCTCCAAGTGCTACCCGCGGCATCCATTCTCTTACTGCTTTTGCTTTTGCAAAAACGCAATTTTCTAAATTTCTAAGTGCCCAAATATTTGACCCCTGTTTCTCCCCAGTTTATGTTCCTTCATCGCAACAATCTACCAAGAAAATCATCTCTTTACGCCCAGGAGCGCCACACTGGCCGTCAATGAGATCAAGTGCACATCTTTGTCCTCCAGGGGGCGTTGAAAAACAGGGTCAGCTGTAATGGTTTTGCCCCCCTAACTTGCAGGAGCGCAAGAACCAATGTTCCATATAGAATCCCCAGCATAGATTGGACCCTTCGCATAGCCATGGACCCCTGCGCTCCCCTGACTGTATGACTCACCCTGCGGCTGTGTCTTTACCAGGGGAGACCCTTGGGGACCCCTGCGCTCCCGACTGTGCGTCTCACCCTGCACACCACGCGTCCGTGCCTTTACCAGGGGAGACCCTCGGCGACCCCTGCGCTCCCCTGACTGCATGACTCCCCCAGCACACCACACGGCCGTGCCTTTACCAGGGGAGACCCTCAGGGACCCCTGCGCTCCCCTGACTGCATGACTCACCCTGCACACCACGCGGCTGTGCCTTTACCAGGGGAGACCCTCGGGGACCCCTGCGCTCCCCTGACTGTGCGTCTCACCCTGCACACCACACGGCCGTGCCTTTACCAGGGGAGACCCTCGGGGAGACCCTCAGGGACCCCTGCGCTCCCCTGACTGTATGACTCACCCTGCGGCTGTGTCTTTACCAGGGGAGACCCTTGGGGACACCTGCGCTCCCCTGACTGTGTGTCTCCCCCTGCACACCACGCATCCATACCTTTACCAGGGGAGACCCTCGGGGACCCCTGTGCTCCCGACTGTGCGTCTCACCCTGATTAGTTCTGCATTATAAATACATTTTATCTGTATCACAAGTGCTATTTTTATTACAAAATTGGCATCATAGTTATATGGTCATAAATGCAGTGGTAGTACCTGAACCTTCTCTTGTTACAGTCCCTTCTAAAATATTCCCATAGTAACAGCACAGCAAACTGTAATAAAGCATAGTGAAAGCAAGGTAGAGCATATGGAAGGGTTGTAAAGCCCAGAGAGGTATAGTAAATTATGGCAACCCACAGTAACAAACATGACAAACCATGGTAGAAAACTGCAAAACGATTGTGCAAGTGTACTGTGGCAACCTTTTCTAAGAGCTAGGTTCATAGTGTGGGGATATTCAGACTTTTTAACAATATATCAGGGGAAATCTCAGCCTCATTGAGACTCCACTTTCACAGATGAAGCAAATATTCACTAGACAGGGAAGAGTTAATACCTTCCAAACATGATGGGTTTGGTTATTGGAAATAGAAGAATACCATAACGGAAACCCCAAACTGACCACAATATAAAACACAGGACTGTGTGCTAATGGAGGCAAGGAGAAGTGCTGGTATGGAATTACAGGAGATCGAACTATCTTTCTACGTAGGAGTTATAGAAAAAGCTATTATCAAGAGTTCCCTTTTGAATATCATCTCTGTTCAACCACAATGTCATTAACATGCAAAGAGATTTTAAACAAATCCACTGTCCATCTGCATCAGGAATATTCACCTGATTCTGACACTGCCCTGTAACCAGCACCCGATTCTGACACTGCCCTGTAGCCAATACCCGATTCTGACACTGCCCTGTAACCAGCACCCGATTCTGACACTGCCCTGTAACCAGCACCCGATTCTGACACTGCCCTGTAACCAGCACCCGATTCTGACACTGCCCTGTAGCCAGTACCAGATTCTGACACTGCCCTGTAACCAGCACCCGATTCTGACACTGCCCTGTAACCAGCACCCGATTCTGACACTGCCCTGTAACCAGCACCCGATTCTGACACTGCCCTGTAACCAGCACCCGATTCTGACACTGCACTGTAACCAGCACCCGATTCTGACACTGCCCTGTAACCAGCACCCGATTCTTACACTGCCCTGTAACCAGCACCCGATTCTGACACTGCCCTGTAACCAGCACCCGATTCTGACACTGCCCTGTAACCAGCACCCGATTCTGACACTGCCCTGTAACCAGCACCCGATTCTGACACTGCCCTGTAACCAGCACCCGATTCTTACACTGAACTGTAACCAGCACCCGATTCTGACACACACGTCATTACCTCCAGAATAATAATATCCTTTATGACAGTTTCCCAAAGTAAAAACCGAGCAAAGTGCAATAAAGTAACGTAAAAGCATGGTAAAGCATAGGTACGCACTGTACAGTACCCATGCATCACTTTGTGTTATGTTAAAAAAAAAAATAAGCAGTTGAAAAAAGATTCAACAAAATGCTAATGTCTTTTGTGTTTTGTGTCGTGATTTTATAAGTAGGTTTCTTGTTGGTGCTGCTCAATAGATGAGTTTCACATTTTGACTGCCATGCACAAATTTGCGTTCTCGCCTTGGTAAAAAAATGGCACTTTCACAATCAAACGTTTTTTCAAGGGTTTTGCCACAACATCAGATTGTTTAACAGGGTCTAAGAGAAAGTCCTGAAGTTATATCATACTCTAGATTCAGAACTGTCCAATCCCAGTCGCGTCCACATCTTTACAGAGCACCTTACATTGTAACGAAGATGGTATTTTGGTAGATGATTGCTGGACAATAAACCGGAGAGAAGCCATTTCAATGACCGTGCACATTTTAAACCTGTCTCCATTAAAACAAGTTAGCTACTGCATCTCGCAGGATTTCAACTTCCCAGTGTGTTTTTAACTCAATTTGTAAAAAAGCCTGCAACCCTCATAATAGTTCACCATAATAAAATCATGTAATAATTTAGCAGTTTTTCCTGCTTCTCCCATGGTTATACTGTAGTATGCATATAACCCTGGTTTGCCTTGTTTAACATGCTTTACCATACCTCTCTGATCTTTACAATGTGTACCTATGCTCTGTTACACTTTGCTATGCTTTTAATATGGTAAACTTTTATTAGAGACTTTAACACAAGCCTGTATATCCATATAACATAGGAAATACTCATAAAACTATACAGTAGTTCTGCACGTAAGCTTTTACAATGGTAAACTTGTATAAGGGATTCTGTATGTTAAACAATGACGTTTTATGACGTGAAGTCACATGAAGGCCCCGGTTAAAGTTACGGGTTAACGTCACAGGATAATTGGACAGGAAATTAAGGAGCTTGAAGTCTTTGATCCACCTTCCCCTCTCTCTCTCTCTCTCCCTCCAGCCTCCTGTCTCTTTATTCTTGCTCTGCCTCTCGCTCCCAGGAGGGTGTAATTACAGGATCACCTTTCTCTTCATGGAGGCACTGCCATTGAGGACCCCAGCTCAATGCTGGCCTGCCGAGGACCACAAGGGTAGGAAAGAAAAGGACAAGCCCGTTCTCATGGAAAATCACGTTCCTTCTGTGAAATCAATACTGCGGCCCATTCTCCGACACAAAAAGACATGAAACAAGCTCTCACTCTCTCTGCTTCCACCTTTGCTCTGCTGTGGTTAATTTTAGAACTCTGCTTTATCGATGGGAATATAATTCTGCTGTTCACTCAGAGATAATTAACCGAATTACGACCAAGGAGATTCTACTTCAGGGAAATACCAAAAGGCGCTTCTTAATTGCAATGGCAATGTCTGAGAAAGTCTTTCTCAATGTCTTCAAACCAATATTTTTTTTATAATCCTGGGAATACTTATCGTACATCTGAATGTCACATGGAGTTTTACACTATCTAGAGAGCTGTGTATTGTGATGAGGACATTCGGAGAGTGGAAGTTGATGAAGATTTCAGTTTGTTTCTGGTGAAACTTGAATTCAGCTCAAATTACTTTCATCATCTAGGGGGGCTGTCAGTAGTATCAAGGAATTCCTCAAAATATATAACAAAAAATGTATTTCTTTTTTTTTTATCTATTTGAAAATATAAACACAACTGTGCCCTTTTCTTTGTGTCCAATTTTTTAACCTATGTTTTTTCTCCCCAATATAGAATAGCCAATTATGTTCCCTCACAGCAACAATACCCCACATCAGCGCGGGTGAACTAAAGGTCGTCCCTTTACACCCAGGAGTTCCACAGCGGGTGTCAGCGAGCTACCAGCTCCTGGTGAACAAAGACCAGCCCTGCAGGTGTCCACTTGAACTTACCTGCCCAGTAGGGTGCGCTGTAGTGGGGTGTCCCTGCTGATTTTACTTCCCCAAACTCTTGGGAGCACCAAAATCGATAACAGGGCACAGCGAAGACCTGCGCCCCCCTGACTGCATGACTTTCACTCCACACAGCCATGCCTCTGCCACTCAGGGACCCTTCATGTTTGGCTGGTGTAACTGGGGCGAGGCTGGGAATGAACCAGCATCCATGAGAGCGGTTATAGAGCTTCTAACTGCAGCTCACCGACAGGGGGCAGAATCCATACATGCCCCATGTGACAGGGAGAACAACCTGGTGGCAGGTTGCTATTTTGTATAATTGCCAATCAATGAATGAAAGCTGGTTCACCTGCAAGGCCAGTGGATATAAAAGTCTGCAGAGCCTTAGCAAGGTGCTCCAGTGGGTGCTGTTCACAGAACACATTCACCTGTATTACCGTAGTAAGTGTTCAAATAACATTTTGCTTAAATAAAAGTGTTTGATAGCATCTCTATTTCAATGGCTGCCTGATTTCCTCCCTTGTTGCCCGATTGCTTCTGCAAGCGTTTTAAACGTCACACTGCAGGGCTGTTTTAAATTACCCTGTGCAGCTGTCTAGCATGCCTGTGTGAAGGTGTGAAATGCTGTGCTGTGGCCTAGTGCAGCAGTCTGGCATAAGGTACATGGTGACTCACCGGCCAGGCGTACTGGAAGGGGATGAGAATGCGCGCTGTGCGCTCACTGTGAGGCCGGTGTCTCAGAGAGAAGCTGTTCCCACCCAGGACAGACGTGGCCCCCGTGCCGAAGATGCAGGGACCCGTGGCGGCCACTCTCAGCTGGTACTCCTTGAGACAGACCCGGAAGAAGGTGTTGCACTGATCGCCCAGCGAACAGCGCCCCCTGGTGGATGCTCCGCCGCAGCACTCCCCGCTCCACAGCACTCCATTGCGGTTCTGCACCTGCTTGATCTGCAACTCAAAGCTGCCAGCAGCCAGCAGAACCTGACAGGCAGGAGACAGGAGGGAGAGGAGAGGAGAGTCAGTACCCTTATAACACAGCCCCATAGTAAAGCACAGCAAAGTGTACTAAAGCATAGTGCACAGAGAGCACAAGAAGCATATTAAAACACACTGTAAACTATGGTAGATGCATACTACAATCATAACAGTGTAAACTTTTACTTATACAAGTTCACAAACAGAGGTCCATTATTTTTTAGTTTTGAACATAATTAGATGTCTACTATGCCAATCCAATAGCATTACGATTGTAGGCAATGTGTTTTAAAGGGTGCATTATAATTAGGGTTTGAATCTGTCAGTGCTGAAAAAAACGGGTGTCTTTGCCTTTTAACACGATAACTTTCCATTTACTTTTCACCGAGTGGGCGCATGTGTTGTTAATCACATGCTACAACCTGCCTTATCCAATCCACATCCAGCTGTCAAGTTTAATAACGAATCAGAAAGACAGGATCACTGCAGGTCCTTCTGATTTGCTCCAATAAACAGGTTAGACACAAGCAGGGCTGCCGAGAGCCGTCATGGGCCCCGGGGAAGGTATGCTTACTTAACATCAAATAACATACGTTTTTAGCATAAACTACATTTTAATGGTGTTGCTATACACTATTTTATTTATCTCGTGCCAAAAATAAACCACTCATCTCTGCTCTTAACTAATACCCTGTATTGGTAAATATATTTGTATTTTAAGCAATATAACGGATCATTCTCTAATTGTGTTTACCACCCGCTGAAGAAAGTACTTTATTTATTTTACACGATACATTTTTTCTAACAAACTACTGCACCACGTTGTTTTGAGCAAATTATAGATCTTGATAATAGAATAATTCATACTGTGGTATATATTGTGCAACTTTAGGGTTCTTTTAAAGTTTTTAAAAGTCTTTAAAAAAATACATAAAATTGCTATGCCTTTTTTTCAGCTTTTTGGTGTAGGACAATATGAAATGTGAAAGTTCAAATCATTGTGTGAAAGGAAGTGTTTGACAGCGCCTGGATACACAATCATTACACCACAGAAGCACATCGGCTCGGTGTGCAGCACGGGAGCTTTTCTTTTTAATGTGGTGGTGGGAACGCAAAGGGTCTTGTGCAGGGCTAGTTGTTTTAAAATATTTTATATATATATATATATAAAAAAAAAAAAAAGTTCCCCCTTCATCAGGGCCCCCGTTCGGGGCGTTGGGTCCCGGGGAAATTTCCCCGTCCTCCCCGTCCTCTCTGTGGGCCTGGACATGAGCCACCTCAGTAGTTATTGGAGAATTGTCAGCATGATCTATATCCACAGTGTGCAGATTTATAAGTGTGAGTTTGACAAAATGACAAGCAGCATACACTGTATACATATCAGCATATTAAATTAGTCTAATGGTCTGATGCATTGAGTGCAGTCATTTATCTCAGATATCATTGCGGTCACCTGATCAATAGCCCATCTAAATACGAATCTGCATCTCCCTGTAGCAAGTCAGCTTGTCTCACAATGATAGCCATTCCGCACCTGTCAACCAAGCACATACTATCAGCCCCTAAAAAGGCCTGCCAACCAAGCACCCACCATCACCCTCCTAAAAGCACCTGCCAACCAAGCACCCACCACCACCCCATAAAAGCACCTGCCAACCAAGCACCCACTACCAGCCCCTAAAAACACCTGCCAACCAAGCACCCACTACCAGCCCCTAAAAACACCTGCCAACCAAGCACCCACTACCAGCCCCTAAAAGCACCTGCCAACCAAGCACCCACTATCAGCCCCTAAAACCAGCTGAACAACCAACTGAGCTCCTCAACAAGCATGTCAGCATCAGACTCACCGTGGCGTCCAGTAAATGCTATCCATGGCAGCCAGACCCTATTGACAGTGTTAAAAACGTTCTCTTTTCTCATTAAACAGAACACTATCACATATCCGCAAATGTTTTGCTAGACATGTTTGGTTGAAAGCCACCAACGCTCCAAGTTCCCTTCTAGTTTCTGCGCAGCAGTTACTAGGTGCTGAGATTTCTCTTGTTAGGATCGTGGTGTATCCAGATCACGCTCCCTCCTGCAACAATGCGGGTTTTCCCACAATATGGCGCTCCTTTCAGTCACCGGCATCACTGCAGTAGAGAGCATGATCGGAGATAGACTGCAATCCATCTAGGAGATATTCTCTTTCTCCTGGAAAACTCTCTCAGTAAAGTGAATCTGATTCATGAAAATATGCAGTTGTAAGGAGTAGTAGGCGTGGCTACAGCAGGCTGACATGCATTCTACACTGGGATGCTAAAGAATTTAAAAACGATGTATGGAAAAGGACCTCAGTTGTTTTTTCTGATTCGTTTCTTGCAAGTTTTCAGTCCATGGACTCAATTGAAGCATTTCTCGAACACACATCGTGTAAGGCAGTGTTTGCAGCCCCCCTGAGCTCACAAACAGTTAAACAGTCCAGTGTCCCAGCCTCCAGGAAACCGCAGCCGCCCTCGTGAACGCTATCGACTCCCGTTCATTCTCTACACTCACAAATCAATTCCTCAAATCTGCTTATCGTTCTCCTTACCGTCTCGCCCAGCAGATTCAATTAAAATGTTTGTTTCTGCCTGACAGGACATCGATACCGGAGCTGGGAGAGCAGCCTTATCCCCAACCTTCTCATTGCTTTTCTTAATGGTCTGCTTTCAGAGCATGCTTTTACAAACTTCAGGGGTTATATATGCATGTTGATTTTATATGTAGTGGGTTATAGTAGTCTATATTGTGCACAATTGATTGGTGGTTATTTATCATCCACAACTATTAAGTGTTCAAATACTAAAATAAACTTAAATTCAATGACAAACGACTTGACTGCATTGAGAAAGACTTTTAAATTCTTTAGATCCATGTAAAGACGTGACAGACACACAGGCCCTCCAGCAGACCGATTCTCAACAGTAATGTTCAATTACAGGAGCTCAAATATCACAGGGCTAATGCCTGATTAGTTAGCTGTCCAGGAATTATTGGCACAGAGAAGTTTAAAATGACATTGTAAATATTTTCCTAGTGTGCTAGACCTGGTGAAACCCTAGCAAGCCAAATCATTCACAGACCACAGCAATACCAGCAATGCAACTTCAGAACGGATCTGGAAGAGATATTGCACTGGGCAGCAGTCCGGATACGATAGCATGTCTGGTACTGATAGCATTGTACTGCAATGGATCACCTGCATTGTGCACTAGTTCATTAACCATGTAAAAGATAGGAGAATAGTCCCACTGGCTACCAATGGACTCCAATTGCAGCTACCTTAGCCCCTCAGTTAAACCAGTGTATAGTCATTGCAGTGCCACTGCCTGTCTGCATTGCCATTGAAGTGTCACTGTCTGTCTGCCTTGCCACTGAAGATCAATATGAAAAGGTATACTCAGCATACTACAGCCCTATTCTACCAATGACACCCTTGACCTACCACCATGTGAACAGGCTGGCTGGTGGAGATGTCAGGCCAGGAAGTAATGACAGCAGTACAGTGAGTAAATGCGCTGTTGCGCGGGTTTATTGAAAATAATAAATGAACAAAATAAAAGGTTCAACAAAAAATTGAACAAACCAAACACTCAGCCAAACAAGTATCGTGCTGGTGTTGAAACAGCACGAGTAGCAATTGTTTTCTATCTCCTCCCCTCTCTCGTACCTCCTCACTGTACACCCACCCTGAGTGAGTGATTTGTGCATCTAAATATACACAGCTGTGTCGGGATTCAATTACTAATTAATCATTCACTTGAATCCATTTTGTGCAATCCCCATGCCCACATACTAATACACACTTTACTCTGCACGTGACGTGATTGTGCAATCCCTGTGCCTAAATACAAATATGCATTTTAAATCACCCATGCACCAATACATACAACAACAACACACCACATACAACATAAAACGCAAAATACGCACAGGGGTGGGACACCCTGCTACACACCAGTACACAACCATTACTGCATTACCAGTGTAGTGCCACTGTCTGTCTACAAGTAGGAAGGGTATAGTTAGCATACTGTGGTCCTATTTTATCAATGGCTGCATCATCTCATTGTTCTTTGCCCTTGTGCTACCATTGCTCCTCAGTACAGGACCATTGCATTGCTATTAAAAGCAGGGTTGGGTTCATGTAATCTCCTCGTTTGTAATTTAACTAGATATTGGTGTTCTTGTGAACAAAAACAAACCACGGCACTCCATTCTAACAGTAGAAAATTGACTTGTTTCGTTCGTTGCATGACTTTCAAACTGTTTTATATTCATTATTTCAATAAACGACCTCTAGGAGTCTGTCATGGATATTTTCAAAATGAATTTTTAATGGATGGTTTTTTGTTATCAAACTTGATTATCATGTCAGACAAGCTGTGTGAACTGAATTTGAAAGTCACAGAAGTTCAAGTGCAGAGACACATTTTGCCATCTCAGTTGGTTTCTGAGCGAAGATAGCTGATAACTGATACAGAAAAAATACTGTATGAGCTCAGAAAAAAGAAGAAATAGCTAGGACATGATCGAAGTCTTTAAAATCTTAAAATGGGTTGACAATGTTAACTCAAACCAATACTTTAAGCGCAGCACAGAAACCAGGACCAGAGGACACAGCAGGAAAGGAAGTGGAGATTAGGACAGAGGGTAGGAGACGCTTCTTCACACAGAGTGGAGGAATGGGCTTCCTAATCATGTTGTTGATGCTGAATCATTAGGATCCTTTAAGACAGAACTTGTTAATGTTTTGAGATCAACCAGCAACTAGGAGCTGGATGATCATGTAAGTTTCTCACTGGTACATTTTCTTATGTTCTTGTTTTATGGTGTTAAGGACTGTTTTTAAGGAACCCACTTTGATGAATTAAGGTTAGAAGTTTATTTTCAGTTTTCAAATAACTGTTAAAAACTAAAAAAACATTCCTGAAAACTTAAAAAAAGACTTTAAAAAGAAACAGAAAGTGTCGGCATCATTGATAAGGCCAGACACTGAAACAACACAGTAGTGAGATGTGAGGCTCTTGAAGATAAAAACAGAATTCAGCTCTGCACTTTACTGTAGGTGGAGAAACGCTTCCCTGGTAGAAACCGAGGCTGGAGAAAACTGGCTTTACCCCCAAAGTGAAAACAAGCATTGGAAAGTGGAAAAAACACCTCCAGCAAAACAAAAACAAACGACTGAGAAAGTTGTTATGCTAATGTAAGGTGAGAAGACTGGACTGGTTACCATGCCTGGGAGTCCTGTTAACACAGCCTCCGACTCCACTGACAGACTGACGCCTTCTCCAAAACCCTTGAGCTATTCACAGGCTGCCACGCCTCTGACCTGATAACTGCGAAACCATGAGCTAACAATCAAGAAAAACAGGGAAATTACTGCTGGGGATCTGGCATTTCAATCCAGCCCAGTTTCCCATAGTAAAAGCAAAGCGAATTGCAACGACCCACAGTGAAAGCATGGTAAAGCATAAGTAAACATTGTAAAGCCAAGAGAGGTCTGGTAAAACATAGGGAAGCATTGTAAAGCACAGAGAGGTCTGGTAAAGCATAGGGAAGCATCGTAAAGCACAGAGAGGTCTGGTAAAGCATAGGGAAGCATTGTAAAGCACAGAGAGGTCTGGTAAAGCATAGGGAAGCATCGTAAAGCACAGAGAGGTCTGGTAAAGCATAGGGAAGCATCGTAAAGCACAGAGAGGTCTGGTAAAGCATCAGGAAGCATTGTAAAGCACAGAGAGGTCTGGTAAAGCATAGGGAAGCATTGTAAAGCACAGAGAGGTCTGGTAAAGCATAGGGAAGCATTGTAAAGCCAAGAGAGGTCTGGTAAAGCATAGGGAAGCATTGTAAAGCACAGAGAGGTCTGGTAAAGCATAGGGAAGCATTGTAAAGCACAGAGAGGTCTGGTAAAGCATAGGGAAGCATTGTAAAGCACAGAGAGGTCTGGTAAAGCATAGGGAAGCATTGTAAAGCACAGAGAGGTCTGGTAAAGCATAGGGAAACATTGTAAAGCACAGAGAGGTGTGGTAAAGCATATAAAAAACATGGCAAACCAGGGTAAAAAAATTCGTGCTAAAACTACTGCTTGGTTTAAGAGCATTTTACAACACTTTTAAGTTTGCTTTTCTGTTTATTCTATTGCTTTAAAAAACAGAAAATCAGCCAGTAAGGGTTTAATTCCAATAAAGGAAGTAGAATCCGGCTCTTGTTTTCCTAATCCGAACACAACACCTGCCAGCAGACTAACAAGACCCTCGGGGTAGGGGTGCAGGGGTACCATCTTGGAGTGCCGACAACACCGGTGACCCGGCATTGAGCCTGCCTCCCAGCCTGAGGTGTGCACTAGCAAGCTGAGCCTGCAGGCTTCAGGTTGTGACAGAGAAGCCAGTCCACCAGAGCAGCAAACTGCAGCACCAGCACAGGCCAACAGGGGGCACTGTCTGAGCAACACACTGCAGCACCAGCATGGTGAATCGTTACATACCTCATAATAACCAATACATGACATACCTTTTTATCTAACAAAAATAAAAATGTCAAATATAAATTATAATGAAAACCAAACGAAAACAAGAAACGTCAATGAGAACTACAACTCAGTGTAGACAGGGGGCGAGCCTTCGAGTCAAAGTGTTGATCATGGATTACTGCAAAGTTTATTTTATCATTTCAAATGTTACCACGTAGTAATGGAAGACGCAATACAAGAAAATAAAAAGCAGCAAAAATGGGATGGACGAATTTGCTTCTGGTTCAGTCGTCAAATGAATCTGCCATATAACTGGGTAATCATTACCTGCTTTGATTATAGCAGTGTATAACGACAGCCAAACACTGTCATTTAATTTCACTGGGGAATCCTGGAGCATTCACCTTGACCGAACTGCATTGTGTTTGGAAGTGTGATTACCCTTATCACTGGGAAAGTGATTGACCTCCCCCCTTTATGCAAATATGGGTCAGAGTTCAATCACAACAAAGCCATATTCATCAAATCCACGCCAACACTCATTTAAACAGTAAATAGCTTAGAAGGAGGCTGTGTGGTCCAGTGGTTAAAGAAACAGGCTTATAACCAGGAGGTCCCCGGTTCAAATCCCACCTCAGCCACTGACTCATTGTGTGACCCTGAGCAAGTCACTTAACCTCCTTGTGCTCTGTCTTTCGGGTGAGACGTTGTTGTAAGTGACTCTGCAGCTGATGCATAGTTCACACATCCTAGTCTCTGTAAGTCACCTTGGATAAAGGCGTCTGCTAAATAAACAAATAATAATAACAATAACAGAATACCATATACAGAGGTGCAGTATTTATAGGTATGTGTGTTTAAGAGAACTGCCTTCTCTGCATCAGGAATGTGCTCCTGTTCTCATGAGCCAATCCCAGCCAGGGCTGTCAGTTTCTGTTTTATTTCCTGAGCACTTAAACATTGGTATTACTCGGATACGTTTGGCTTATTCGATGTGGAACAGGAACAGATTTTAGTCTGTTCGTGAAATCGGTTTGCTCTATTTGCTCTGTTCTAACATCGTGGCTGACAGCGATTTGGGGATACTGTTTGTGATGATTTTGTGTTCAGTTAGAAAATTCCATGCAGTATTTATATAACATTAAGAAAATTATGGATCAAATATATATTTAAAAAATCTTGCTATACAGGACAGACCATCGTAAATCGAGGCCACGTTTATTGTAGTTTGCCAGTATTGCATGTACAGGTAATTTAATATTACAATACCAAAGAATCAACACTCCAGCTATGGCCAGTAGCATTCCAGTCCCCTATATATAAAACTATTCATTTTGTTTCATAAAGTCGAATGAAACCTGATGAATAATGTTACATTAACATATTGAATTACATATCGCTTTGTAGTTTTCCATATACTTATAAAACAGACAAATTGAAAAATGTCAAAATCTAACATGAAATACTTTAACCTACCACTATTATGGCTTCTGTAGACTTTTGCGATATCATTCTCCAGTTTCTGTAATTACATGATGTTATATATATATATATATATATATATATATATATATATATATATATATATATATAGACACACACACACACACACACACACACACAGAGGCAGTGGACAAAAAAATGGAAACACCTGGGTAAATGAGGGACACCAAGTATATTGAAAGCAAGGGCTTCCACACAGGTGTGGCTCATGTGTTAATTAAGCAAATAACATCCCAGCATGCTTAGGGTCGTGTATAAAAATGCTGGACAGGCCTGGTTGCCTATAATTATGGCTAGCATGGCTGCAAGAGGAGACCTCAGTGACTTTGAAAGAGGGGTGATTGTCGGGGCGCATTTGGCAGGAGCTTCAGTGACCAAGACAGCTCAACTTTGCTGATGTTTCACGAGCAACGGTGTCTAAGGTGATGTGGGCATGGAACTCCGAGGGAAAGACATCATCAGCAAAGAGCAACAGTGGGCGGAAGCGCATACTCCAGGATTGTGATATCCGTGCATTAATTCGAAGTGCAAGGCAAAACAGGCGAGCAACTGCAGATCAACTGACTGCAAATTTCAACCTGGGGCGTGAGCAGCCAGTTTCATCAAAAACGGTCCGCTGAGAACTCCACAGAGCGGGATACCATAGTGCCCCAACGCCCTATGAAGTGACTTTACATTGGGGTTTCCATTTTTTTATCCACTACCCCCCTCTCTCATATTTTCTGTGACTGCTCACTCTAAAAGTCTCTCTCTCTCTCTCTCTCTCTCTCTCTCTCTCTCTCTCTCTCTCTCTCTCAATTCAATTCAATTTGGCTTTATTGGCATGACAATAAAAAGAATTGTGTTGCCAAAGCACATACATGGCATAACCGACTCAAATATACAGACAAAGAATTTTTTTATTTATTTTTAATACTAACAGTATCCCTCCTCCCTCTATATTAATACAGTAAACATAATCCCTCCCTTCCCCTCTATATCAAACAGTACCCCCTTCCCCCCTCTATATTAAACAGAATCCCCCCTCCCTCCCTCTATTAAACAGAATCCCCCCTCCCTCAATTAAACAGAATCCCCCCTCCCTCCCTCTATTAAACAGAATCCCCCCTCCCTCAATTAAACAGAATACCCCCTCCCTCCCTCTATATTAAACAGAATCCCTCCCTCCCTCTCTCTTTTCCCTCTCTAGTGTGACGTGTTCACGGTCTGTCCCTCAGGCTATGACAGGTCTCCACATATTGACCAGCCAGTCTGGCTGTGTGTTTGTCTTCCCCCAGCAGGATTGACAGCTTCTGGGTATCACACATTTTTGGGAATTCTGGGACTAAATCACAGAATTTGGGGAAGAAAATGTCCCTTATGTTTTTATATTTTTCACACTGTGTCAGGAAGTGAATCTCTGTCTCGACCTCTCCTGTCTCACAGTGACCACAGCTCCTGTTCTCCCTGGCCAGCCAGGTTTGCCTCTGTCTGCCTTTTTCAATGGCCAGGTTGTGGTCACTGAGCCGGTATTTGGTCAGGATCTGCCTCTGCTTTGTGTTTCTGACAGTTACCAGGTATTCTGCCAGGGTGTAATTTCTATTTAGGGTCCGATAGCACTCTAGTTTGTTTTGTGTTTTAGTATTTGTATCCCAATGGTCCAGATAGGAGTGTTTCAGGAGTTTTATAATTTGGTTGACACTAATTGGAATTGTTTTTGCAGTGATGTCCTGAAGCTGACTGATGTCAGTGTTGCTCAGCTCAGTGAGCTTCAGGACCAGCTGGCCGAGGGGACTCTTTTCTGGGCTGAGCTCCTGGTATTGCAGGGCTTTATGATGGAGTGAGTTTGGGTCACTAGTTTTTAGATGAATCCAGTATTTTAATGCTCTTTTTTGGATATTAATAATCAATGAATAAAGGCCTAATTTAGCCCTGCATGCATTGTTTGGTGTTTTTCTTTGTAATCTCATGATGTTTTTGCAGAACTCTGCATGCAGGGTTTCTGTGGGGTGTTTGTCCCATTTTGTGTATTCCTGGTTGGTGATTGGACCCCACACTTCACTGCCATAGAGAGCAATTGGCTGAATTACACTTTCAAAAATTTTGAGCCAAATTTTGACGGGGGGATTTATATTGTAGAGCCTCCTCTTTATGGCATAAAAAGCCCTGCGTGCTTTCTCCTTTAGTGCATTCACTGCCAGGTTAAAGCTCCCTGATGCACTGATGGTCAGACCCAGGTATGTGTAGCTGCTGGTGTGCTCTAGGGTGGTGTTGCCTAGAGTGAAGTGGTACTTATTTCCCTGAGATCTGGCTTTCTTCTGGAATATCATGACTCTGGTCTTGTTCATGTTTACTGTCAGGGCCCAGGTCTGACAGTACTGCTCTAGCAGTGCCAGGCTCCGCTGCAGCCCCTGCTCTGTGGGCGACAGCAGGACCAGGTCATCTGCATAGAGCAGGAACTTGACTTCAGTCATGTAGAGTGAGGCCAGGGGCTGCAGACTGCTCCAACACTGTGGCCAGCTCATTGATATAGATGTTGAACAGTGTTGGGCTCAGACTGCAGCCCTGTCTCACCCCACGCCCTTGTGTGAAGAATTCTGTTCTTTTGTTGCCAATTTTCACACCACACTTATTTTCTGAGTACATCGATTTTATGATGTCATAGACTTTACCCCCTACACCACTTTGAAGAAGTTTAAGAAATAGTCCTTTATGCCAAATTGAATCAAATGCCTTTTTAAAGTCTATAAAGCAGGCGAATATTTTTCCTTTATTAGTTTGATGGACGTGTTTATTGATTAGGGTGTGTAGGGTGTAAACATGATCAGAAGTGCGGTGTTTTGGTAGAAATTCAATCTGACTCTTACTTCGGTAAGGAAGGCCAGTATCCGGGCGTTAATGATACTGCAGAACACCTTCCCCAGATTACTGCTCACACAGATGCCCCGGTAGTTATTGGGGTCGAATTTGTCTCCACTTTTATATATGGGTATTATAAGCCCTTGGTTCCAGGTCTCAGGGAAATACCCAGCTCTCAGGACAAGATTGGGGAGTTTGAGCAGGGCCTCCTGCAGCTTGGGGCTGCTGTGTTTGAGCATCTCAGCGTTGATGCTGTCAGGTCCACTTGCTTTTTTTGATTTGAGGGCCTTGAGTTTATCATTCAGCTCCTCCACCGTGATTGGGGTGTCTAGGGGGTTCTGATTGTCCTTAATACAGGATTCTACATTTTTTAGTTTTTCACAAATGGCATTTTGAGTTTTTTGTTCTTTGTTTTGTATTTCTTTGTAAAGGTTTTCAAAATGTTTTTTCCAAATGTTTCCATTTTGGATGGCCAATAATTCTTTTTTTGTTGAATTTAGGTTGTTCCAGGTTTCCCAAAAATGATTTTGGTTTATTGACTCCTCAATTTCGCTGAGTTGTTTATTAATATGGTCTTGTTTTTTATTTCTTAGAGTGTGTTTGTATTGATTCAGTGCCTCACAGCATCTGAGGTGTAAATCTGGGCTGTCTGGATCTTTATGTTTTTGATTGGATAGCTGTCTTAGTTTCTTCTAGTTTTACATTCTTCATCAAACCACTTTTCTTTGAATTTATTCTTTTGGTTGTTTTTCTGATTTACTATTTTTAATTTAGATTTTTCTGCTGCTTTTCTAAATATGTTATTCAAATCTTTTACAGCCAGAGTTACTCCTGTTTTTGTGTGTTGATACTGTGTGTTTTGAAATGTGTGTATTAGGGTTTCTATTTCATTGGTGCCAATTGCTTCTTTGTATATTTCTGTGCTGTTTGGAGCCCATCTGTAGGAATGGTTTAGATTGTACAGCTTACAGGGCTGTGTCTGTGTGTTGTTGATCTGCTCTGTTCTTTTTATGAACACAGTGATTTGGCTGTGATCTGACAGGGGGGTTTGTGGTCTGACAGTGAATGCATTAATACAGGAGGGGTCCAGGTCAGTGATGGCATAGTCCACCACACTGTTACCAAGAGCTAAGCTGTAAACCTACCTAAAGAGTCCCCTCTGATCCTGCCATTCATGATATATAGGCCTAGGCCTTGACAGAGATTCAATAATTGTCTCCCATTTTTATTTACCACACTGTCATGGCTATTCCTGTTTGTGGTCATGTGCGTGTGGTACAGAGGGGATTGTCCGAATATGTGGCTGTTCCCCTGTGAGTTCATGAAGTCAGGCAGAGTGCCTGTTCTGGCATTAAAGTCACCGCAGAGCAGCACACTTCCCTGGGCCTGGAAGTGGCAGATCTCTGTCTGGAGATCATGGAAGGTGTCTTCCTTGTAATAAGGGGAGTCCGATGGGGGGATGTAGGCTGCACACAGGTAGATATCTGTTTGGCAGGTGACAATACTATTACTCATTTTTAGCCACAGGTGGGTCTCTCCTGTTCTTATTGGTCTAATAGAGTCGGTGAGCTCCTCTCTGTACCACACAATGATCCCCCCTGAGTCTCTGCCACGCTTTACGTGCGAGTGTTTCAGGGAGGGCACTATAATCTCCCTGTAGCCTGAGGGACAGTGTGTGAGCGCGTCTGCACGGCACCATGTCTCTAACAGAACTATCACATCTACATCTTTTGTATTTTTAATAAATTCAGGGTCTGTGCTCTTCAGCCCAAAAGCAGAGGAATACAGGCCCTGAATGTTCCAACAGCTAACAGTAAATGAACTCATGTAATCCAACCAATATTATTCTTAATGAAATAAAATGTCTAACAATAACACAACCTTTTATCATTTTAAGTTCCCTTTAAACAGTAAAGTACAAATATAGTAATTATTTTAGTAGTACTAATAATTATTTATTTATTTATACTTTATTTATTTATTTGTAGTTATGTACATGTAGAATTTTTTTTTTTTTTTTTTCTTCCCTACCCGAGTGTTGCAGGTCTCAGTTCAGCAGACTGGAGCAGAGGATGCTGAAGAGCTGTTTGATCTCTCCCAGTTCGGTAGGGGCTGGGGGGGTGGGCTGGGACAGAGTTGCAGCATAGCTGAGTTGCTGCTGGTGGTCGCTGAGCCTGGCGGTAGTGGGACGAGTGGGGGGCCGGATGGCGGGCGGCTGTACGGTGCTGCGGGGGCGGGATGAGTGCGCTGCAGTGCGGGGGGGCTGCATGCTACGCTGGCCTCTGCTGGCACTGCTGCGAGGGGGGCTGGCTGGGCTACGGCCCATGGCTGCATCCTTCAGGGTCTTGGCAAAGACTTTGACCCCCTCCTGGTTGAGGTGCACCTTGTCGTAGAGGTGCCAGGGGCCCACTGTGGGGTGGTGTGCCAGGTGCACGTTAGGCAGCGCAGCGCAGCCTCTGGTGATCTCTGCGTTCACAGCGTTGATGGTGTGTGGGTGGGTGTCGGCTCGGGGCAGCAGCGTGGAGATGACCACTCTGGAGTCGGGGAACTCCTGCGTGGCTCTCTCAGCCACCCTCCTCACGGCCTTGGCGGTGTCGTGGCGCAGGGAGCCCAGGTCGTTGGTGCCGGTGTGGATGACGATGCAGCTCGGGCTCCCCAGTGTGTCCCGGTTCAGCAGCTGCAGGGCTCGCTCCGTGTTTGTGCAGCGGATGTTGTTGACACGTCGGCTGGGAAACAGTCTCCTCATGTCTAGGTATTTCCCGTTGCTGTCAATGAGGAGGGCCACTTCTGCGTTCGTCTTCTTTTTGGCCAGCATGCTGTGGGTGTGGGTGGGGATGGGGGTGGGAGCGGGGTTGGGGGGGGGGGGGAGCGGGGGGGGGGAAGCAGGGGTGGGGATGGGAGCGGGGTGGGAGGGGGAGCGGGGGTGGGGATGGGACCGGGGTGGGAGTGCGGGGGGTAGCGGGGGTGGTAGCACGGAGAGCAGGGGTGGGGGGGGCTGTGTATCTGTGAAGCTGCTCCCTCAATCCCTGCAGCTCCTTGTTGGTGGTTTTCTCTCTGCGCTGCATCTCCTCCTTGACGCTGGTCAGCTGGGTCCTTAGGTTCGCGTTCTCCTGCTGCAGGTCCTTCATCTCGCTGGTCAGCTCGGTGATGGCCACCCTGTTCTCTCTCTTGAGCTGGCTCACCTCATCTCTGAGCTGCTGGGTGATGCTGGTTTCCGTGAGCCTGGCCAGTGTAAGCTCGCTGAACTCCACAAACTCCAGCTCCAGCAGGGCCAGGCACTCCCGCATGTGCTGGGTGTCGCTGGGGATCGTGGGGGTGGGCAGGTTGGTGTCGGGTGTTGTGCTGTCTGAGGTGGGATCTTCAGGGTCTTCAGGGTCGGTGTTCTCGGGGTCGTTGGCTGTAGTGTTTGTTTTTTCAATCTCTGCTGCCTCTCTTAGTTGTTTATATTTTTTTTCAAAGGAGGTCAGGCTAGCCTCACTGCCCTGGATCAACACAGTTCCGCTGTGGTAGACATTAATACTCAAGACTGTGCTGTCCGGGTCAGAGTCTTCTCTTAAGAGGATCTGTCTACCTTGGCAGATCCCTCTTTTTGTGACGTTGCTGTACGTCTTACACACAGCAGTGTGCCAGGCATTGAGGTGTTGAGTGTAGAAGATGAGGTTGCTTCTCATCTTGTTGTCTCCTGTCCCAGAGTAGTCTGTGTACAGACACTCCGGGTTCTCTCTCAGCACGCTCAGTTTATGATGCTTCCTGGCCTGTGCGCTGCGCAGTTCAGCCGGGTACTGGAACTCGCTGCTCTCTGCACGCTGACGCGTCTCCATGGCAACCGGAAGAAGTTCTACACTTTGTTGCAATTTCCAACTGTCACTGCCAACGGCTGCTTTTTTGAAAGTAAACTGAACTCTATTTATTTTTTAAAAGCAAACTACTGCTGAACTTTTAATTTTTGTAGTATTTTTTGTATTTATTACTATAAAATTATAAAATAAAATGATGGTAGTGTAAAACGCTTACCTCTACCTCTGTCATTTTCTTCCTTTTTTCCTCTTTTTACTTCTATCTTTTCTTCTTTCTCTTTCTTTATCCCTTTCTTTCCTTTTCTCTTTCTTAATTTTTTTCTTCTCTTCCTTTAATTCTCTCTTTTCCTTCCTTCCCTTTGCTCTGTGATTTTCTTCCTTTCTTTATTTTCCTCTTATTTCCTTCTTCCTTTCTTTACTTTCTTTCTCTTTCTTTCCTTTTCTTTTTAATTTGGCTTCTCTTCCTTTAATTCTCTCTTCTTTCCTTCCTTCCCTTTCCTCTCTGTGTTCTTGTTTCTTTTGGTCTTGGGATCTTCTTTTGGTGTTTTTATAATATTTAATCAAATGTTTTCTCTTATTTTTTCATATTACGTTAAATACTACTTTAAGTACTACTTTACATATGTTTATGTTATTAAATTGGCATTTTATTTCACCAAGAAACATATACATTTTTTAATTTTCAG